>NC_081156.1:27774276-28031776 GCF_012432095.1 Onychostoma macrolepis | reverse complement strand
TCCAACGCTCTCTTCCCTGATCTCACTCTTCTGCCCTCCTCCGTTCCTGCTCGCACCCCTCCCTCACCCCCTCCTCCTCCTCCTCCTCCTCCTCCTCCTCCTCCCCTGCCACTCCATCATCTGTTCCTCGGCTGAATGGAGTGCACTCCTTTACAGGTAATCCATCGTGCATATACACAAACCTAACCGTGATTTAACATGCCACTGCTGTGCTACTGATCTGTGTGTGTGTGTGTGTGGGATAGGGATGGGCATGATTACCCGAGTGCTCGGAGAAGAGGCCGCAATGATCAACCATGACAACACAATAATTGCCTTGACTTTTAAACTTCAAAACATTTCACACTGAACAAAATCCAGTAACAACCATGCACAGATCAGATAAAAGGGGGTTATTTTGAAATTTAGTTATTTATTTATTTTGGCATTATATATTTAATATAATAAAAAATGCTGTTAATATAATAAAACTACCACGCAAAGTTTGGGGTCAGTTTTTTTTAATTTTAAAATTTTTTTAAAGAAACTAATACTTTTATTCAGTAAGTATGCGTTAATTTGACAGTGACAGTAAAGACTTTGTCTACTCATCAAAACAATCCTAAAAAATGTATCACAGTTTCCACAAAAATATCAAGCAGCTGTTTTCAATACTGTTTTAATAATAAATGTTTCTTAAGCACCAAATCAGCAAATTGATTTCTGAATGATCAGAACTGGAGTAATGGATGCTGAAAATTCAGCTTTGCCATCACAGGAATGTATTATATTTTAAGATATATTAAAATAGAAAACTGTTACTTTCAATTTTAATACTATTTCAGAATATTACTATTTTTACTCTATTTTTGATCAAATAAATACAGCCTTGGTGAGCAGAAGAGTCTTCTGTCAAAAACCTAAAAAAAAAATATACTGACCCCAAACTTTTAAATGGAAGTGTAAATTGTTTTGGCAATACTTTCTTTCTTTTTTTTTTTTACTAACACTGTATGGTCTTGACTTTAGGACATGCATTTTTGAGTGTGTCCAGTTAAAGGGATGGTTCACAGAAAATGAAAATGTAATTATTTACTCATGTTGATCCAAACTTGTATGATGTACTTCTTTCATGGAACAGAAACAGTGAATGTTTAGGTCAATATAATAAATGTAAATGAGAACTGTGGCTTTTAAGCTCCATTAATGACAAAAACTGACTATATCTATCTTCTGAAGCCGTACAATCATTTTTTAATCAATTTATTGAGAATACAATGTAGCTTTTCTTCATGAGATAACACTGTTCGATTTACAGTATGAATCAATCATTCTTCTTTTGAGTTGGAAATTTTTGTTTGAAAACTGTTCCAAATGATTGGTTCATGAAGTGGACTGATTTGATTCTCAAGCTCCGTTCTTTAACTCCTCACAGTCCTAATTCACATAGAGAATATTCTTCAAAAATGTACCCTTTATTATTCCACAGAAGAAAGTCATACAGGTTTGGAACGACGTGGGGGTAAGTAAATGATGACAGAATTTCCATTATTAGAACGGTTTCTTCTAATGTGCCTTATTTGTCTAAAAGTGTACAAAACAAACCCCCACACAGATGTGTAAACCCCTCCCCCCTCCTCCAAAGCACTTGAGAACTTGCTTGATTCATCTTTTGCGTACCTGTACAGACAAAACGACTGAAATGCCCATCCCTGGTGTGTGGGTGGAACAGCTTGAATGTGTCACTTCATAATCGAGCAGGTTGTGTTTGTGCGTGTGAGAAAGATAGAGATGTATATTGAGATCTCCAGTGCAGTATCACAGAAGCATGTTGAGCAGCATCTGCTGTCGGCTTTGACTGTAATGCAGGATTTAACCAGGCACATCTCACGGCAAAGCCTCTGATTATCCAGAAACACAATCTGACACCACACCTTCCCTCCAGAAAACATTTGCTTCAATTATTTCATTATTTCGCTGCGTGAAATCCTCTTTAATACTCTTCCGCGATACTTACTTTTTGGTAGTATTCAGTGAGCACACTCAGATGCACGCACACACACGCTCGCGCAAACATTTTTTCATCGTTTCTCTTTGTTCCTTTTCTCGTGCTTCCACTCATGTGGTCCTCATCCATCCACTCATCCATCCACCCATCCATTCATCCCTTCATCCTCTTGAGAAGAAGCCGGAGTAAACGCTGCAGGTATTGTCATCTCTCTCTAACTTTCTCTCTTTTTCTTTCTTTTCCTCATTTTTTTTATTTTAATATTGTCCTGTCTTTCTTTTTGGATCTTTGAATGAATCTCTGTCCCTCTCTTTCTCTTCTATCTCTCTTCTGTTAGTCTCAATTTATGATGGATCTGGGTGTTTTTTTTTAGCTACAACTCTTGTTGAATTACACTGTCATTATGAACATAGTTAATGGTGCAGGAACGCTGTTAATGAAGGCAAAATATTTGATATTACATGGAAAACTATTAATATCAATGCAAATTTGTTGGTTCATTGAAAGCTTAGAACTGAATTAGGTTGACGCCAAAAACTGCATTTTCAGCCAATTTGAAAACAATCTCACTTAGAAGAATGAATGAGATATTATTGATGCAACTCAGTTTTTGCTACAGGGAGGTCCAGCCATCTGTAGCCTGGTGGAACAAGCAAAACTAAGTCATCAGCAGTGAATCGTTTGAACCTGGAAATGCATCTTCCCCCTTTATCAATCTGATCATTTGCAGAGCCTGACTGATAAGGGGTGCCGATTTCTGTCACTTTACACGCTGCAAGTTCGATTCTGTCCCCTCCTCGCGGGTCTTTTTCCACATTGTGCTAATTTAAACCGTAGTACATTTGCAGCATCAACACGAGCGCATCACACAGAGATCCTCCCCCAGGGGGGACTACAATCTCTGTTCAAAATGCGCAACACTGTGGGATCCCAACGGGAGGCCAGAGGCTGTTCTATTTGTATGGACGTCAAAGGAGGACATGCCTTAATTGCCTGAATAAACTATTTTTGTATCGAATCAAACTGTTTATCACATAATAAATCGATTGCCTCGGTGCTAATCTTCAGCATTATGCTGTAAAAGTTATATTTGGAGACTGCCAAGAAAATGGGCAATTTATAAATGAAGGTTTTTATTTTCAGCATTATATATTTATTTCGCCATCATAAAATTACTGTAGACCCCACATCAGGGTTGTTATATGATTAACTCACCAGCCAAATATGACTCAAGTTGACCATGATTTTTTTTTCCAGGCTACAAGGTTGTAAACACCCTCTTCTCTCTGCCATGAGTACTAACAGCAGCTCTTTACCATTATAGCTAACTAATGACTTGGAACGAGAAGGCGCCACATAGTGAAAAAATTGTTCATTGTTTTTTATTAATATTTTCTTATCTAAACTAATTCACTACACTGTAAAAAATCAAATTAACAAAATGTTGGAAGGGCAAAAATATTTAAGTTGAGCTAATTTTATTGCTTGGCCTTAGTTGAGAGGACATATTATATTGAGTCTACACAAATATATTTGAAAAACATTGAATGAATGGTTATTTTCAAATCCAGTCAACAATTAGCAATGCTAATGTTGACTCAACTAATAAAAACATGTGCATCTGCACTATAAAATTTCAGTAAAGGTTGAGCCAACTAAAAAATAACAATTCAGGCAACACTTTGAAGTCAGAAATTGACTGAACGTAAAATTTCTGTGGAACTAGTTACTAAATAATAATTAGTTGAATCCGCTTGAAATTTTTTACATTGAAAAAAAAAAAAGCACACCAAAGTCAATTTCTGCAGAGAAAAACAACAATGAGAAATGAATCGGAAACAAATTATCATCAATAGCACATCAGTGAGTCTACATGAACCATATCTGGACAGCCATTTTCAAAAAGGGACTAGAGTATGATTTCTTGGTGTATTCTTGAGTTCAAATAACATCAACAAAATTCACTGAACTTTGACGTCAAAGACCTTGGGTCCTCAACAGATATAAAGCCTTGAAAAAAGGCTTAATTTCATGTGATGATTGCCAGTGTGTTTATTCAGGCATATACAGTCCGCCTGGTAGTGATTTTATCACAGTGCAACACAGTTTACTCTAATTTTACATTTAGGTTCCCTTTGCCATCATCTATCACTCACTTAAAATTATTCTGTTAAAATGATGATAATTTAATAATACTGTTAAATGCACTCTTTACCAAATCCCAAAATAAATAAGTAAAGTTCATTTATAAATAATATTTTCATTCCATACATTATAACGTTGTGATGCCTAAATTAACATTAGCTCATAGCATTGTAAACGATAGATGTATTATAATATCAGCCAATGATTATTTTAATATCAGTGCATCCATAATTAGCAATCATAAGCAGTCATGTTTAACTGAAATTACTCCTGTAAAAGAGACATTATCTCTGCTTTCTACTTTTTCCTGTACTCTTTCTGTGTTTTTTTCCTTTTTTCTCTTTTACTTTCCTTCTCTTTGTATCTATCTGTTTCTCTTTTCTCTCTGTCACTCTCGGGGCTTCTTGTCGTGTCACTCAGCACTCACTCTGTTCGTCCTCCTTCATCCTCTCTGCTCTCATCTATCGCTCCCCGTTTTTTTCTTCTCCTGAAGCGTGTGAGCGTCAGGGTGACTGTTAACTTGTCTTGTTTTGATGGAGTATTGTTTGAGAAGGAGACAGAGATCGTGCTGTGGGTGGGAGTGATGGATGTCGTTCACGCTCTCTGAGTCCAGGCAAAGTCACTGAAGCTTATGATAGACTCTTCACTGAAATCTTGCTTTTGATTATTCATGTGTTTCCTTTCAAACAGAGAGGTCAGCGGCTCGTGGGACTTCACGGTAGATGGAAAATGACATTGTAGTAACTTGCCAGCCCATTACAAATACACTTCACACATTATATGAACTACTACCATTCAAAAGTTTGAGGTCAGTAAGATTTTATTTTAAAGAAATGATTACTATTCAGTAGGGATGCATAACAAGTGACAATAAAGACATTTATAATGTTACTAAATATTTCTGTTTCAAATAAATGCTGTTTATTTATATTCAACAAAGAATAAAAAAACAATGCGTCACAGTTTCCACAAAAATATTAAGCAGTACAACTGTTAATATTGTTTCTTGAGCATGAAATCATCATATTTGAATGATTTCTGAAGGATCATGTGACACTGAAGACTGGAGTAATGATGCTGAAAATTCAGCTTTGCATCACAGGAACAAATTAAATTTTAAAATATATTAAAATAAAAACAATATTATTGATTTATTGTATTTTTGATTATCCTTGATGAGCATAAGAGACTTCTTTCAAAAACATTTTTTAAAAAATCTTACTTGACGTCAGACGTTTGAACAGTAGAATGCATAATGTGGAAACAAAACCTGTGCTTCTTTTCTCTATATTTAAATAGGGGAAAAGCTATCTGTGATTATTATCTTGTGTGAGATATTTTAGTTTGGTTTGCTTGAAAATGTCAAGGGCCCTATAAAAGAGAAGTCGCTTCAAATTGTTTCCTAAGATAAGCATTATTGTGCATTAGGGCTGGAAAAAAAGATTCACGCATTGTAATGCTTTCTCAAGGGAATCTGCAATCGGGAAAAAAAAAGATTTTAAATTTATAGTAATATAATTTGAAATAATAATGCTGTTTATGTAAAAAGCATGTGCGGTATTATCAGAGGCGTTGTATTTTTGTCTGAGCAGGTGGTTCTGAATAATCGTGATTCACTCTTATTCAGGTATGCAAACTTTTCACAAAACCAGATGAAAATTTGCATCAACCTGAATAGTTTTAGCACGAATTTTCATCAGTGATTCATGTCGCATTTAAATTGAAGTATTCTGAGAACATAACTTTTCGAATTCATATTGCACATTTCCATCTATTGTGCAGTCCATGACATGTACTTCTGTTTTGTCAAGTCACCGTTATTTCTACTGCGCTTTATACAATACAGATCGTGTCAAAGCAGCTTCTCAGAGATAAACAGGAAAATAGCAGAATCAATTATGGGAACTAAATTATGGAGATGACGTATTGTTTGTAATCGCATTGTGACTCTCTGAATCAAAATCAGATTGTGGGGGATTTCCAGCATTACTATACATGAATGACCTCTGCTGTGTTTGTAGAGATGAGGTGGGGACGAATAAGTATCGTATGTTTTTCAGTCTTTTGAGTTTCAGCTGAAGTCTCTCTCAAAATTTTCTCTGATTTTGCCTGGTCAGTATTGTTAAGACATCTGCTGTCATTCTGATTGTCCTCTCTGCACAGCTTTGACTATCTACCTGTCTGTCTGTCCGTTTCTCAGACCCTACAGCGATGTCCACCTCTTCAGGAGTAGACCATGCTGTGATTGGTGGAGTGGTTGCTGTCATTGTCTTCATCATGCTTTGTCTCCTCATCGTCCTCGGCAGATACCTCATCAGACACAAAGGTACCACACACTCACACACGACCCTAATCAGACACAAAGAAATCCCTCGCTCTCTTTCACACACACGTACAGACCTAATCAGACACAAAGAGATCTCACACACACACACCTGGGGCGTCTGGAGGGCTTATACCCTTCCGGGACTGTGTTCAAATTCCTGACAGAGGGTCTGGTAGCATCCTGCCCCATCAGCAGCTTTTTTTTTTAAATGATTTTTTATGGATTTTGTCTTGAATTTAAGCATCCACAAACATTCTAGACGCTTGACTCAAAATCTCATTGTTGACTGGGACATTATACTTGTAAATGAACCATGTGTCTCACTGCAACGGTGCACCTAGAAAAAAACAAGAAAAATGGGCTGGGGAAAATGAAATGGAAAATGCTGAGTTTATGAACATAGGGTGAGAGAACAAAGTACGGGCACATACTATGTTGCATTTCCTTGATATTTTATAAATGCATATCAAGTGCTCAGTATAAACATAAGATCAGTATCTAATAGTAATTCTTTTTTTTTTATTATCATTCATACACTTTAATTTTCTTGCCTTTGGAATTGTATTTGCTATAAGCTAATGAACTTATGTCTGGCTGTGTGGGTGGAAGTTTGTTAATGTGCTGATAAAAGGTCATTTTAAAATTAACGTCACATTGTGTTACCACTAGTAAAACTTAAGTTACATAATGTTTTATGTAAAGTACCACATTACTGTTGTAACGTTTGTGTATGCTAAAGAGGCGCACAACGATGAATATAACAAATGAAAGTCTTTTATTAATAATCCACAGTAGAATTCCAGGAGCAAGGAGCAAAACACAAAGCAAACTCAATAGCAGACAAAGAATGATGGGAGAACACAGGCTTTAAGTACTAAACGTAATCTAGGGGAAACAGAAACAGGTGAGGATCTAATTAAACAATAGGGGAACAGAAGAAACTAGGTCAACATGTGACATAACGCCCCCTCCCGGAACGGCACGTCCCCGCACCGTCAAAAACAGTCCAACAGAGGTGGGAGGGTGGGGGTTCTGGAGGTGGGCGTGGAGCAAGAGGAGGGCAGGCAATGGGAAAGGGGCAAAACCAAAAGTCAGTCCAAGGGGGAGTGGAGGGTGGGAGGAGCCTGAAGCAGGAGTAGCCAGGTGGTTATCCAGAGGCCAGCCAGGATGGCGGCCCACGGCGGAGTCGACGGTGGGAGGAGCCTTGGTGTAGATTGGGCCAACGACACCAGGAGGCCGACTGATGGAGACTGCGCTGCTGGAGAAGGAGACCCAGGTGGAACGGGGCAGACGGAGAGCCGGGGTGGAACTGAGGATCCGGAGGGCCAAGGCGGAGCTGAAGGCTCAGGTGACTGAGGCGGAGGCGGGGATCCGGAAGACCGCGGTGGAGCCGGTGCGACTGAGGATGTAGGTGGAGCCGGAGGGAAGGAGGAGCCTGACAGAGCCAGAGGGATTGAGTGACGAGGCAAAGCCAGAGGAGTGGAGTCCCGAGGCGGCGGATGGTCGACGACTGACCAAGGCGGAGCCGGAGAGATGAGGGAGCCCAGTGGAGCGACAGGCAACGGTGGAGACGAGGGAGCTAGGAGCCGAGGTGTAGTCGAGGGCTCGGCGACTGGGAGTGGAGATAGGGGATCCGCACATCTGAGCGGAGCTGGAGACTGGGTGTCCTGAGGCGGCAGAGTAGAGCGCATGGCAGGCGCTGACTGAGGGGGAGCTGAGGGACTGACAGTCATCAGCGGTGTTGGAGGCGAGGCACTGGCTGGTTTGGGAGGAGGCGGGAGAGGGAGGCTGGGAGGGAACACAGGAGGTTCAGGGCTGGACGGGACCAGTGGAGACAGGAGATGCAGGGCTGGACGGAACCAGGGACACAGGCTTGTACTTCTCCCCACCAGTCAATAAGGTCTGTCTGAAAAATGTCCTTCAGTTCCTCTTCATATCTCCCAGAGATCAGTTGCAGCTCACCCCCAGTCATAGGAGTGTGGGCGGGGCTTCCCTCCAAATCCTTGAGCACCACCAATACTTCCTCGACGACGGACGCTGTGGCCTGCTCACGCACTTGGTCAGTGGATGGTAGTGGCTCAGTCGCAGCGGGCTCAGGCTCTCTGTTGCGGGGTAGCACCTCTGTCAACCTTGTTAAAATTTCAGTTCTACTGGCGGACAAATATGGGCATTGATTCCGGTTAGAGAATCAGGCAAGGGAGAAGTAAATCCTCTTCAAACTTCTCTTTAATAGTGCTTATCAGGCAGTGATATCCATAATAACATCATTTAGAGTCATGACAGATCAGGTGGCAGTATTTGACAAGTTATTAATTATGTTGTGGTCTGTAGGATAAATAAAGGAATACAATATGAATACAATATAGCTGTACATATTACTACAAATTACCACTGAATGTATCAATAACTGATTAAATTAGCCATCACAAACAAATACTCAACGGTTACATAATATATGCAAATTATATAAAGTGGTAAACTCCAATACACGGAATGACGCAGCATGTAATACTAACAGCACATGTTAGAGTAACGTGACCAGACTAACGCGCTATCCGCGATCTCAGCGCGATCTCAGCGCGATCGTCATTATTCATCTCAAACATCCCGCAAAACGTCAGACATTTAGAATAATAACTATAAAGTGCTAACTAAATAATATTTACATAATTACTCACATTTATTCGCATGAACGCACAACACTGAACAATAACGGGGAGCGCACGTCTAGAGCTGGCTCTTGCATCAGTCTGCTGGAAGTAGCAACTACTATATTGGTCCGTCGGATACCTTGCTTATTTTCCGTTCCGGGGTCTTTCTGACATCGCCGCCCCAATTACCAGCAGGATAATTGTAGACCTTAAGAAAGGCCATCTGAAGAGTCTTTATCCTCATCCCTCATTTGAGGAAGTGGAATCAGTTTTACAACAGGGCGCAGGTACATCTTGTCTTTGACTTTGACTTTAGCTGTCCGAATCCTCCCGTCGGCCCCTGCATAGGTCTCCGTTCACGGTACCCACAGGCCACAGTGCTCGTGGGAGTTGATGGTCAATTAGAGTACCACTTGTCCTACTGCCAACCTTTTGCCATCCGATCTCCATTTTTGTCTGCCCTGTATTTCTGGTAAGTAGCTGCGGATGAAAGCGGTCCAGAACTGATCAGCTAATACCTGGCTATGTCGCCACCCACGTTTCCCCAAGAGCTCATTGGAGTCGTAAAGGACTTGTGGTAAGGAAGCATCATGGCGTCCCATGAGTAACATGTTCGGGGTCACGGGGTCCAGGTCTGCAATGTCCGATGAGACATAGCCAAGCGGCTTGGAATTGAGTATGCCCTCAACTTCCACTAGTAATGTTTGCAGGACAGATTCAGGCACAGATTGTTCCCGTGAGAATGACTCGCAACGCAGTCTTAACTGACTTCACCTCTCGCTCCCATGTACCGCCCGAAGTGAGGGGCTCGGTGGGATATAGCGAAACTGGATCTGCTGTTTAGCCAGTTGTGCCTGAAGTTCAGGAGCCATCTGCCTAAAGGAGTCTCTTAACTCATGATCACCTCCTTTAAAGTTGGTGCCATTGTCACATAGTATCTCAAAAGGCTTCCCTCTACGGGCTATAAAGCGTCGTAAAGACAGGAGGAAGGCATCTGTGTCCAGGTGCTCAAGGAGATCAAGATGTAAACATCTGGTCGTCAAGCACTTGTATAAGATCCCCCATCTCTTTTCTTGGCGCCGGCCTATCTTCACATGAAAGGGCCCGAAGCAGTCTACTCCGGTGGAGAAGAATGGTGGCTTGAACAGACGTAGCCTACAGGGTGGAAGGTCAGCCATCTGTGGGCTCTGTGGCTTGGCACGCCAGAATTGACAATCCTGACAGAAATGTTGGTGTTTGCGCACAGCTTCACGGCCTCTAAGCACCCAGTATCTACGCCGTAGCTCTGCTAGCACTCGCTCTGCACCTGGATGATTGAGTTGTTGATCCATGTCTTGGATGAGTAACTTTGTGACCTGATGTTGAGGGTCTAGGACGATAGGGTGAATCACATCAGAAGGCAGGGTTTCAACACGGCAGTCGTCCTCCCACCCTGATAAGACCAGTATCTTTGTCGTATTCAGGGGCGAGAGAACTCAAACGGCTGTCTGTCTGGGTGGGCTGTCCAGCTTTCAAAGCTCGGAATTCCTCTGGGAATGAATCAATCTGTGCCTGTGCTAAGAGGAGCTTCTCTGCCTGTATATACCTTGAGGCTTCAGAAGAGTTTTCAGTGTTGGCCGCCCCATCACAGGACTCCGCAGTCGCTTGAAGTAGCTCCTTCCAGGTTCTGAATTGACTGAGGTCTGAAGGCACTGGACTGGACTGGGGAACAACTGTGGTTGCTCCAACAAAGGATGCTCTTTTCATCTCGTTCAGGTTCGGTTCAGGTTCTGCACTGGGTATCGCCGGCCACATGTCTTGTGGTTGAGTCAGGAAGGAGGGTCCAGATTTCCATTGGTGAGGACCTGCTAGTTCAGCTAAGGTAAGACCCCTGGTGATGTGGTCAGCTGGGTTTCTACCAGAATCAACATACCTCCATCTGGAAACGTCTGTCAAAGTCTGAATCTCGGCTACTCTGGACCCCACAAAGACTTTGTATCGGCAAGATTCTGATTTTAACCAATGCAGCACTGTAGTTGAATCTGTCCAGTATGTGACTTGGTGTATGGGTATGGTAAGTTCAAGCTGTATGACTTTGGCCATCTGAGCTCCAGAGAGAGCAGCGCACAACTCTAGGCGGGGCATAGATAGACATTTCCGAGGGGCCACTCTGGATCGAGCTAGGACAAAGGTGACATGGACTTCATCACTCTTATCGGTAACATGAAGGTAGGCCACAGAACCATATACCCTCTCTGAGGCGTCACAAAAGACATGTAACTCCCTGACGGTGGTAGGAGTGTCAGATATGCCAGGAGCATAAGGTCGAGGGAATTGTAGTTTGGTGATACTGGAAAGCTCTGCAACCCATGTGGACCATTTCTCACGCAGATGTAGGGGTTCAATAGGGTCATCCCAGCTGAGGTTGTGTTTCCAGAGATCCTGAATAAGAGTCTTCGCCCTCGTGGTGAAGGGTATGATGAAACCCAAGGGGTCATATTGGCTTGCCAAAGTCTTATACAGGTTCCTCATTGTGGGCTGAACAGGCTCTGCTACGCGGTTTCTGTACCCGAGGGTGTCGTCGAGGCAATTCCATTGTAGGCCGAGAGTAAGTTCTTGCAGGTCTGTACTACTCTGAGACAACCAGCACTCGCTACTAGCTGATCTAGCTTCCGATGGGAGGTGCCTGAGAATGGATGGCACATTGGACGCCCACTGTCGGATTTCGAAGCCTCCCTGTAGCAAGGATTGACGCAATCCATCTATTATGGCCTTGGCCTCACCTTGCTCGGGGGTACTGTGAAGGCAGTTGTCAACGTAGAACGAGGTCTCCACAATGTCAACTAAGCCAGCCATGGTTTCTCTGTTTTCTTGGGCATGATGCTGAAGGGCATAAGTGGCGCAGCACGGGCTGCAGGTCGTACCAAAGGGAAGTACCTGCCACTCGTAGATGTCTGGGTTAGCTTCTCGGTTCATGGCCCTCCAGATGAATCGCAGCACTGACTTGTCACCAGGTAACAGACGAACTTGGTGGAACATGCCTTTTATGTCCCCACTCACTGCAACTGCATGTTGCCGGAATCTCAATATCACGCCCAACAGAGATGGCCCAAGTGTTGGCCCAGGAAGGAGTTGTTCATTCAAGCTCTGACAATGGTACTGGAAGGAACAGTTGAAGACTATTCGATCCTTTCCATTGTGGTGCACCATGTGGTGTGGAATGAACCACGACTCTGTAGACTTGTCTGCCTCCTCTGGTGCTATCTTAGCAATGTAGCCCGCTGATTCAAGCTTTTTAATCTCAGAGCAGTAAACTTGCGCTTGCTCAGGATTCTTGGCCAGCTTTCTCTCGATGTTTCTGAGACTGGGGAGCACGGCCTCCATGCCTGCGTGGAGCTCAGTGATAGGGGTGCGTCTCAGCAGTGGGGTAGCATACCGCTGGACACCATCCACGTTCACTCTGACAGTGGCAGCCTGCAAAATGTTACAACATTGTTGGTCTTGTTTTGATCTTGTGATCACCTTCTCGTTGTATGGAATGGTGTCAAGTTGCCACAAGCGCTCTACATGTTGATACAGCTCATCATGTGTTGGGGCTGTCATAATATGCAGACATTGTTGCAAGCCTTTAGGGGGCTGAATCGGCCACATTGGGCCTTGCAGTACCCAACCAAGCTTGGTACATATGGCAACAGGGCTGCCCTCGGCTCCTCTGTGCACTGGCTTAACTGGCGTCAGGAGGTGTGGCATATCAGACCCTATGAGAAGTAAGGGTTTGACGTTGTCTACAGGCTGTAAGGGTAGACCTTTCAAGTGGCGATATGCTTTCTGGAGTGCTGACACAGGATAATTATGTTCAGCAAGGCTTAATCCAGAGGCAGTAAAGGCGTTTTGAATGACATACCTCTCTTTGGGTTTGGTGAGGGGAGACACCTCCAAGGTTACTGTGGACCCATCTAGTTTGGTATGGCTCTGGTGGATCGTCTGCAGAGGAAGAACTTCGGGAGCTCCATTTAGTCCGAGCTGTCGAACCACTTGAGGAAGGACGATAGTTCTTTCAGAGCCGTCATCTAGGACAGCGTGAGCTTCCATTGTTTGTTCACCATTGTGCAAAAGAACTCTGACAACTTTAAGCATGACTTTCTGTGAGCGGTTGGGTCTATCAAGATAGATCTGTGTCGATGGCAAGCTCACCATAAGCACTGCTCTAGAGGTTTTGTTAATCGAGTCGTGCAGCACGGTAAGGTGAAGCTCTTTGCAGATTTTACACGGTCGCTTGAGGTTACAGGAGTCAGCTGAATGATTCCTACCACACTTCCAACAACGTTTGCCCTCTGCAATCCAGGTGATGATCTGAGCGGTGGTCAGCCTCTTGAAATCATCACAGGAGTTGAGATAGTGATCTCGGTTGTCGCAATGAGGACAATAGGGCTTTGGCTTGGAGATGACTTTCACCTGTACCGGTGCAGAAGGCTTGACAGATTTCTCTGATGTCAGAAGTATAGGTGTTGAACGCTCTCGATGATATGGAGTGCCTTTACTCTTCCCAAATGACTTTGTAGCGTCAGACTGAAACATAGCTGCTGCTTGGCTAGAGATACGCTTAGCCTGTGACTTCGTTTGTAACCACACTGCTAAGTCGGGGAGAGTATAGGTTCTATCTGTACCAGTTTGTAGAATTCCATGGCTCAGGCAGTACTCTACAAAACTGTCTCGGTAAGCAGGTGGCAGTTTACCCAGAAGGCGGTCTACGTGAGAACCACACATGAGTTCATACCCGTTCTGACCTTCCAGTGTTCTCAGCATGCCTACCAGGGATTGGATAGACAAGGCGAACGAGTCAAAGGCATTGGAATCACCTATTCTGAGCGGTGGTGTACTCATGATAGCACCTAACTCCGACTGCACAAGCTGCCTGGGCTGTCCATACTTCTCCTGCAAAGCTTGCAAGGCTGCGGTGTATGGTTGTGGATGATGCATATATGCTTTAGCCAGCTGTTGGGCACTAGCAAACTTCAGGTGACTCAGCAACACTTGATATTTGTACTGCTCGCTGATGTGAGTATGGTGACTTAAAAGATTGTCCAAGGCCAACTTCAACAAGGCAAAGTCACTTTCAGTGCCACTCTCAAACACTGGTAGTGTGGGGCGAGGGATACCGTAAGCTGCTGCCATCAGTAGCTCTGTCCCGGGTTGAGGTAAGTAACCAGTTTGAGGAACAGGTAGAGGTGGATAAGGTTGAGGGCAGATGGGTGTTTTAGTTGAGAGTGTCACTCTCTGATGAGTGGTTGGAATAAACTGAGTCTGACTCATCAGGGGGGCTACTTGACCTGGAAACAAAGTATTCACATGTGAAGTTGATGCAATAGGTGCGAAGGGAGGTAAAGTCTGCGAGATCCGAACACTGTCTGGGGGTGGTGTCGCAAGCTTAGCTGCTGCTGATTGCACAGGGTTGAATGGGAGTAGTGGCATTGAGACTGGGCTGGGTTGCTGCGAGACAGGTGAAATATTCTCCCCAGAATGTGCGGCTTGTGGTCTCCCTAGTACTTGAGTGACTGCACATGTGGACAATTGTGGGGTGTGAGCTGGAACTTGTGCTGACATAGTCGCTTGTAATGTCAGTGGAGGAGTCTTAGGTGTTGACTGAACTATGCGTGGGTCCCTTAATGTGCTCTGTGCCTCTGTAACAGTCTGCGTGGCTTGCATCATGGAAGATGAGGGGCAGGGCGACTGCTGAGGTGCGGGGGACTGAGCTGGGCTGGCGTGAAGTAACTGTGGTGGTGGCACAGTTGTATCTGGGGATCCGTCAGGACCTGCATCGTCCACACTTAAATTTTGGCTGAGCAGAGAATTCACCAGTTTAGCTACTTCTAGTTCAGTTTCTGCTTTTTTCAGCTTGCGTCGTCTTTCTAACTGGTTAGTTAGTGCTTCTTTTGCTAGGAGAGCCTCTTCCTGTACATGTTGAGCTTCCTTAGCTTGGGTTTGCAATCTCTGAAACTCTATTTCTACCAGCGTGTCCTCCTCTATTTGCTGAAGTAGGTTGTCATACTGCCTCTGCTTGATTCTCTCCTCCACTATGGCTGCCTGACTGCTTGTGAGTGCAGAAGTAGCTTGCACACCAGAGATAATGGAATGACCACTGGATCTGGAACGAGAGCTGGATTTACTGTGGGACGTTTTCCTCGATTGGCTCTTATGTTGGCTGTGACAGCGAGAAGAAGCGATTGGAGGAGGGTCCACAGGAGGCATGTAGCCAACCTCATAGTCACTCAGATGGGAAGGCGGTTTACTCTGTCTTTTGGGTCTAACCACAGTCTCTGTTGCATCACTAGCTGCAGTGTCCATATTGTTTGCTGTTGCCAGATCCGGCTCGAAGGACCAACTTGTTGCGGGGTAGCACCTCTGTCAACCTTGTTAAAATTTCAGTTCTACTGGCGGACAAATATGGGCATTGATTCCGGTTAGAGAATCAGGCAAGGGAGAAGTAAATCCTCTTCAAACTTCTCTTTAATAGTGCTTATCAGGCAGTGATATCCATAATAACATCATTTAGAGTCATGACAGATCAGGTGGCAGTATTTGACAAGTTATTAATTATGTTGTGGTCTGTAGGATAAATAAAGGAATACAATATGAATACAATATAGCTGTACATATTACTACAAATTACCACTGAATGTATCAATAACTGATTAAATTAGCCATCACAAACAAATACTCAACGGTTACATAATATATGCAAATTATATAAAGTGGTAAACTCCAATACACGGAATGACGCAGCATGTAATACTAACAGCACATGTTAGAGTAACGTGACCAGACTAACGCGGCTATCCGCGATCTCAGCGCGATCTCAGCGCGATCGTCATTATTCATCTCAAACATCCCGCAAAACGTCAGACATTTAGAATAATAACTATAAAGTGC
The DNA here is from genome assembly GCF_012432095.1 of Onychostoma macrolepis. NCBI lineage: Eukaryota > Metazoa > Chordata > Actinopteri > Cypriniformes > Cyprinidae > Onychostoma > Onychostoma macrolepis. The sequence continues at coordinate 28,015,758 of NC_081156.1, read as the reverse complement.
TAACTAAATAATATTTACATAATTACTCACATTTATTCGCATGAACGCACAACACTGAACAATAACGGGGAGCGCACGTCTAGAGCTGGCTCTTGCATCAGTCTGCTGGAAGTAGCAACTACTATATTGGTCCGTCGGATACCTTGCTTATTTTCCGTTCCGGGGGTCTTTCTGACACTCTCCGTTTGCAGTGGGCTCAGGCAGTATCTCCGTAGATCGGGGTGATGGCTGGCTGGTCTCTGGCAGTGGTGGAGTGGGGCCGGTGGCGATATCATCCTCCACAGGGCCGATGGTGAAAGCTGACTCGTGTATCAGCACCCACTCCACAAAAGCGGCGAAATCCTCTTTGGGACCGTTCGCTGGTAGGCGTGCCTTACACTGCTCGCTCAGGCTGATGATGTAAAAGACACAGAGCGAGCGGTCCGGGAAGTCGGTAAGGCACGCCAAATCTAGAAAGTCCCTTGTATGGTCCTCCAGCGAACGGTCCAACTGCTTCAGGCATAGGAGTTGGACGCCGGGCAGGTCCATTCCGGGAGAGGACAGAACAAAACCAACAAAAAAAATTAAAAATAAACAAAGAAAAACGCCGCTTAATTAACTGTTTCGGTCTGCTATTCTGTAACGTTTGTGTATGCTAACGAGGTGCACAACGATGAATATAACAAATTAAAGTCTTTTATTAATAATCCACAGTAGAATTCTAGGAGCAAGGAGTAGCAAAACACATAACGCAAACTCAATAGCAGACAAAGAATGATGGGAGAACACAGGCTTTAAGTAATAAACATAATCTAGGGGAAACAGAAACAGGTGAGGATCTAATTAACCAATAGGGGACCAGAAGAAACTAGGTCAACATGTGACAACTGTAGGTACTTGTGCATTTAAAAGTGTGTAAGTCTTTTACCCATCTCTTACTTTTCAGTGCAGAATAAATGTAAAAACACGGGGAAAAAAGTATTGCATGCTCAAATGTAACAGTGTTGACAAAATGTTGCATTTTCTGTTTATTCTTTTACCCTGCCAAAAAAAAAAAAAACATAAATACATAAATAAATAAAAATACTGTATACATTACTTGTATGTTACACCTTAACTCAAGTACCGGTAATCCTGTTATAACTGTGAGACACACTGAATAAGCTGTTTTTATAGTTTAGTGGACTAGGTGGACTGGGGAAGTTCTTAAATTTTGATGTCTGCATAGTACATCAGTTTCTTTTATTTCAGAAGTGCAAGAGCAGTTCGGACCCATCTTATGTCCCCTTAAAAACAGCTATTTTGCAGAGTGCAAGCAGCAATTGACAAAGACTGACAGACTATGTCACTGCAGAGGGACACTGTAAACAGATCATCACAGTTGTGCTGCAGCTTTCCCTCTGTATCTATCCCTCTGCTGTGACTTATAGCATACAGCTCAAGAAAAGCTGTCAGAAACTATACATCTGGGGAAAACAGCCTGGTTTCAGAGCCAGGGAAAAATGCTGAACAATAATTTAATGCAGCTGCGCACTGAAAGATCATACTGTATGTACTCTTTGGTGAGGTATTAATGTAAACACAGTCGGTTATGTCTGAGAAAAATTCAGGTATTTGAAAATATTAGATCTTGATGTGTAGATGCAGCCTAACATATATTACTTTGTTAAAGCGAGTTCACCCAAAAATGAACATTTTGCCATAATTTACTCACCCTCATGTTGAATTCCTTTCTTCTCCTGAACACAAAAGAAGATATTTTGAAGAGTGTTGGTAACAGTTGCTGGTAGCCATTGACTTCCATAGTATTTGTTTTCAGTACTATGGATGTCAGTGGCTACCAGCAACTTTATACTTCAAACATTCTTCAGAGTATCTTTCTTTGTCTTCAACAGAAGAAAGAAACTCATACAGTTTGGAACAACTTGAGGGTGAGAAAATGATGACAACATTTTTTTTTTTCATTTTTGGGTGAACGATACCTTCAAAGCTATATTGAAGGAAAAGAGAGAAAGTCCAATTCCTTAAGAATTTCTTTCTTACTTGCTGTTTTCTAACATTAATAATATGATTTTATTTTAATAATAAATCAAATCAAATAAAACTTTTAGTTAGAAGTTATATTTATATAATTGATGTTTTTGTTTTTGAAAAAATCTCTTATGCCCACTAAGGCTGCATATATTTGATCAAAAATACTGTAAAACAGTAATATTGTGAACTATTATTGTATAGTAATAATATTATTCATTTAAACAAACTGTTTTCTATTTTAATATCTTTTCAAATGTAATTTATTCCTTTGATGGCAAAGCTGAATTTTCAGCTGCCATTACTCCCAGTCTTCATCATGAAATATAAAAATGATGTAATAATAAAAATAAAAATAATGTGCATTAATATAAAATAAGCTTTCAACAAATTACTGAAGATATACAATTAATAACGATAATATACAAATAACAGTAACAAAGAATACGGTTACAGTTGTGGTTTCACTCTCTCTCTCTCTCTCTCTCTCTCGCAGGTACGTACCTGACTCATGAAGCGAAAGGTTCCGACGATGCTCCTGATGCAGACACGGCCATCATTAACGCTGAGGGTGGCCACTCTGGGGTGGATGACAAGAAAGAGTACTTCATCTAGAGATCCATCCCTCCGCTCCCTCTTCCTTCACACGCTTCAGTTCACTCAGCCTGACGGGGAAAAACGGGGATGGCAGAGAGAGAGGAAATACGTGAAGAAAAAAAACCAAGTGTTGACCTGTTCGAACTGAAGGACCTCAAATAAGCTTCGACACACAGGACAGGGAAGTGAGAGTTACGCACTGGCGCGTGGGCTCATTTTCACACACACACACACACACACACACACATACTATTTCTCCATTATCATAATGACACACGATGAGACATAAACAATAAAAAGAGGCAATATGACAGTGACCACACTTTCCTCGTCTCCCATGATTCCTTTCAAACGGTCCAGATGTACTCTGGCACATGTTGCACAGTGACATGTGCATGCATGAACTTTCAGGACACACGGTCTGCTCCCAAAATCATCGAAAGACACAGACTCATAACAGGCACGCATGCAAACACACACCGAACATAAAGTGTCTTAAATTCTTAAAATTGAATTTAAACCATGCAACCCTGCAATATCACTGACAGATACACACACACACACACACTCATATACATCACCTCAGTGTTACACTATCATACACACACACACACACACACACACACACACACACACACAGAGAATAACCAGGCAAAAACAGCAGCCCCTGCAACCATTATGTGGGACCCCCGATATAAATTTATAAATGCATATATATATATATATATATGATTATATAGCATCATTTTTACTCAGTGTGCTGTAAATATATCCTCCATCTCTCTATCTCTCTCTCTAACCTCACTGTCTGATATTGCAGTATATACTCTCTGAGCCTGCCTGGTTTTCTTACATGCGTGGAAATGCCGAGTTGATAAAAACAAAAAAAAAATATCTGGACTATGGAAAAAAAAAAACATGGTGTTATGAAAACTTCAGTAATATTTGTATGAATTCCGTTCTCTTTGAGTTTGATTTCTGGTGTTTACTGTTGGTGCAACAGTCTAGTGTCATTTCATCAACCTGGGAAGATTATTATTATTATTATTACTATTATTATTATTATGAGGTCCTTAATCTAAATGCATTACATTGTGCACTGATGTGTCATTGTGTCAGGCCCAGTGATTCGCTCACTCACGCCACCTTCAGGAATGAATCTTCTCTGTTCTTCAGTGGCGGGACTCTCAGAAAAAGCAGGGTAACACAAACTACTGCTCTCTTTCTCTTACTGATCATATTCTCACTTTCTTCCAAACCTCTTTCTAGTCTGTTCTTCCCCTTCCCCAACAGTCATAAAGCTAGATTATTTCTAGACACCATCATTGTAACCACAGACCATGGTGACATTTAAGGGAGTTTGGGGGTTTAGTCGGTTGCGTCATGCAATAAACTGAGGCGATTCTATTTAATAAGAAAAAACAATTGATTAAATCTGGTTTATTAAAAGTGATGTGTGTAAATTTTAGCATGCTAAAATCCTTACTTCTATCTAATCTTAATGTGAATAGACTGTAAATAAGCCATTTGTAGGTTGATTCCCTGTGGCACGATCAAAACACTGCTCTGTTTTTTGAGCATCCCAACCTCCTAACATATATCTTTGGCTCAACCAATGGTATGCAGTCTGATTCAGTTTGGTGGCTCAGAAATTACACACTTTACTTTTAATATGTTGTGCTTAAATTTGTTATTGAGGAATACTGCTTCGCTATGTATCCAGCTGATTTTTTCCCTAATCCATGCACATCTGGTAACCCATATAATTACAGAAAGTGGCCAGTTGTCATTTCTATTTCACGTATTCCTTTTCAGTAGCTATTTACCTAGAGGAGAAGGTTGGAACTGTGACTTAGGTGTTGAGTTATAGTGCTAATGCAAGCAACGCATGTATGAATCTGGCCATTTTTCAATTGTATTACCCCAGACCCATCCAAACAGATATTGTCTTTAAATGGGCGAAAATCGAACATTTGAAGATTAAGTTCTCTGAACTTGCAAAACTGGGAAAAAGAGGCAAGTGTTGTTATTTATTGGAAAACTAAGATGAAGCGTTAAACCGAAAAATAAACATCATAATTCTGAATAAAACATGCGTTTTAAATTTTCAGTTGAATTCAGTTGACCTTTATTTGTCTACCGCTTTTCACAGTGGAAGTCATTTCAAAGCAGCTTTGCAAGAAATGCACGTTTCAATGATACAATGTCATTTGGCCCCAATAAAAGGGACTCTTAAATCACATCTGCCACGTATATGGAAGTTTAGGCGTGTTTTTGTTCACGTGGGATGACAGGGTCATTCGTTTAATGCGTATGTAGGTCACAACTAAGTGGCAACTGACCGATTACAACCAAAAGCCGTCCTCTACCTTCAGACTCCCTCCACATACCTCATTAATGCCAGCAGACAATGAGTTTGTGAGATAAGCAGTTACAATCGACTGCCACAAGATGGCGATAATGCATTTCACTTCCCACCCATGTCTCTCTCTCTCTCTCTTTCTCTCTCCTGTACAAGCAGTAGAACTTCCAGTTAGCTATCAATCAATTCAGTGCTTCATTTTAAATGATGTTGTTTACTTTTATTTTGCTGTAGATGTGCATACTGTTGTTTGTAATTTTATGTTCCTTTTTTATCATTTTTATGACGACTAAATGTCTTAGATTGAAAGGTGTAGATTATAGTTTCCATGACTTTTGTTTTGTTTGATAATCTGCCATTTTTTATGATTTGATGTGATTAGTGTTGCCTTGAACAGTCTACACACTCAAGTGAACACAGACATTTATTGCGCGTGTCTGTGTTTACGTGCGTGGAAGATTTTCACACTGGCCCACCAAACAGATGCAGGAAACACTAAAAGTATTATTACATTCTGTTAATGGAGTTATGTTAGATTTTTTTTTTTTTTGAATGATAAGTCTTCCTTTTGAATAAATATTCATATCATGTGGAGCTATTCTGTCATGTATGTTGATTTGTATTATGGCCGATGATGTCATCTGAACGGGACTGAACTCTGAGATCATCATCATTGTGGGTTCTGTTTGTTTGATGGTCTGTTTAGACAGTATTTGCTTTTTGTTACAAAAACAGATCCCTTGTTAACTTCAAAATAAATATACATTTGGGGTAACCTAATTTCAGTGGTTATTATTGTTGTTATAATTATTGAAATGTATTTTAATCCTAAAGAATCCTCAGAATATTGTTATTTAAAAGTAACATTTACATGGAAAGTGAAAATGTGCAGTTGTTATGGTTTCTACCTGATCTGACCATATATTTATTAAAAACAAATCCTAAATTTACAAACATAAAAAAACATGCAATCGATATATTACTCTTTTTAAAATGTATAATATACACATGTGGAATATATATGTCATATATCTTTTTATTGGCATACATTTAAAACTCTTGACTTAAAAAAACTGTTGCATATTTTCACTGTCACTATAGGAATATGGGGCATGTTGTCACATTGGCCACCTGCTGTTTACTGACAATAATTTGAGAATACTGAAGATATTAAAAGTATCCTAAATAAATCTAGAGCTTATACACCTGTATTTAAAATAAAAAAGGAACAGTACAAGAGTTATGAAAAACAATTCACGAAACAAAAAAACTAGACAATGCATTAGAAAAAACAGGTTAGGTGTGGCCATAACACATAGGTTAAAACACATGTGACAACTTGCCCCAACCTGCCATCCTGGAAAAACTATGTTTGTTGTGAGAGCACAGTTTTAGCCTTCACAGCCTTTTAGTAAAATCTACGTCCATAATATGATGGTTTTATTATATTCCAGTGTTTACCCCATTGCTTTTCAAAAATATTATGGTATTTGTCATTTTAAATTAGAAAAGAGTGGTAACAAAAAAATTAAATCCGAGTTTACAACAGATGTGAACCAGGTGTTTAAAATCAACATGCTAGAGAAATCAAACACTTGCAGTTTGAGACGACAGACGACAGTAGCCCTTGTGACAACCTGCCCCTGAGACAACTAGCCCCGGTCTCCCTATATAGGCTATGTATGATAACACAGGGATGTCAATTGTCAACTGCTCCTTATTTGAATAATCATGGTCGTCTGATCGAACAGCCGTCAGATTTTAAAAGGTGAAGATATGAAATTTTATATCCGCATGTGTGGATGTGATCTCACGAGCTATGACATTGAACAGCGTGTAAGGACGACAAACGCAATGAGAGAGAGAGAGCGAGAGAGAGAGAGAGAGAGAGCGAGCTCCATCGGCGCAGTACCGAGCGATTCCTCCGGTGATCTCAGAGCGCTGCGTCTCTCCTCAACAATCAAAAACTGAGATTTGCTGGAAGAAAGAGATTTTCCAGCGCACATCTCGCCCGCTTCTGCTGAGGAGAAAAGAAACGCGCTGAATGAATGAACGCAGACCGAATGACATTCCCAGCACCGGTTCTCGGGGTTTCACAGTCCAGCCTGAAGAAGATGAATTGATGGTGTGTTTTCTGAGTGACAGAGGCGCAGATGGGCTTCAGCATGACTTGCCTCTGGATTTTAACTTTGGCCATCAGTGTTCACAGAGGTAAGACACGAGCCGCCTTCACAAGGAGCCACATGACTCCGTTCAATGTGTCTGTCTCTCTGTCACAGCGGAAGGTGTTTTAACTTTGTTACTATGGTAACGCTATAGGTTAAATAGCGCTTTGTTGTATGATCTCATGTGATGGTTTTTAAATAGCAGGTTTTGGAGAGTATCACCCTCTGGTGACCTTATGCGCGTGTGTAAATTATTTTAAATGCTGATCTTTTTTTTTTTTTTTTAGGAAATCTCAATTTTATAGTCTCAATATATTTCCTTTTTATTGCTGTTATTAATGGCAGCTTGCAGGATTATGTTCGCACCTCTGATCCGCCGCCGTGCGCCTCGCGCTTTGTAGTTCAGGGTCTCGTGCCTTCCGTCTTGCTCGCGTGCGCGTGAAGGTGCAGTGAAAAACCGTTATCCGCGGGACTCACCGATGACGGCGGTATTTGACTGGGAAGAGGTCCGCGGACGAACGTGACTGTAGTGTAAAGTGTAATAGTGAATGTGAATATGAATGAAAGGTGGGCTCCGCTTTGCCGCCAAGAATGATTGACAAAAAAAAAAAAAAAACGTGTTGCTATGTAATTGTGTGTGTGTGTGTGTACATATATATAGCCTACACACACGTTACAGTTAGCCAATATATATATATATATATATATATATATATATATATTAGCCTATATAGGATTTTAAAATAATTAAAGTAATCTTATGTTTTAATAGCTACATGCATTTAAATATGCAAGAACCTTATATATGTGTAACACACATGTAAGACAACGCACGTAATTCTAATGGTAAAATATTTTAAAATGTTATTAGAAGTGAATATTATGAATCACCTTATAAATTATGGAAAAATTACATATTGTAGAAATAATATGTTATTAGTAAGTGAAAAGTGTGAATTGTTTTATAGAGTATGGAGAAAGGGGCATTCCCAAAATTCCCTGCAGGAACACATTTCTTTATAAAGTAAGAAGTGATAATAATTAAGTAATAATTTAAGTAAAAATTAAGTAAATAAAAATGTATTATAAAAAGATATTTATGATTATTTATTAGTTTATTTTAGACTGATTGACTGTTGTATGTTGCTTTTTTATATTATTTAGCTACTATATATATAGCATTATTTCAGTGTTTGTTATTCTGTTGGCATTTTGTCTTTTGCTCCATGTATTTCATTATTTATGACAGTTGCTGGCCAATTTTGAAAAACATTAAGTCATCATGTTACCTTCTATTACCTTGCTATCAGAAGAACATATATAATTTGAAGGGAAACTAGATTAATTTTGAAATCGCTATTAGACATAGATCACTAGGGTCCCCGGGGCCTCAAATATAAAGACAGCAAATTCAGTCTCAACAGAACATTAGAGATAATAATAACACAACCATTTTGAGCTTCTTACTTCAACCGGTGTGTCTGCAAATATCTGTGGATGTGTAGGTGAAGATCAGAGAGTGTGTTCTCTCAGATCTGATACTTGTTAGCAGATTTTCATGTGAAGATGGTGGTATAGAGAGAGACACACACAGAGAGAGAGAGAGAGAGGTGATGAAAGAAAGAGATTGAGGGAGGTGAGACCTGTTTGCAGGAAGTGTCAGCAACTTTCTCTGAAGGAGGGATTCAGAGAAGAGAAAGAGAGAGGGAGAGTGATGGATTGATTGAGAGTGAGAGCACCGAGTGACACAGACATGTTGTGATGGAGGGATAGCATGATGGAGAGATAAAGAGACAGGCCCGACTCAATCTGTCAAGGGAAGGAATGCAAAGGGAGGGAAAGAAAAAACTGAGGGAGGACAGATGAGAAAATGATGTTATTTTTTAATTAGTCTGCAGTATTATGTGTTTAACATTCCTAGTGTGATCTGGAGAGCCCTTGTGTAAACATACCGTGACCACATGACCACACTTTACAGAAGAAAAACGCTGACCTTTTTAGATCTTTGACATTCTTTGTTGCTTTTGATGTTCTTTTCAGTGTGTCGTGATGTGAAAACATTTGGTCTTATTCAAGAAAAAAGAACAGAATGAACTTTCTAGATCGTTCATGAATCCATTTTTACATAAACTGTCCCTTTGAATTGAATGAAACAAATTCCATATGAATGATGTTACATACAATTTACACACAAGCACAATTTGTATCCATTCACTAATGAAATAGCAGAATCAGAGTTCATTTAAATTATTTGTAATAATTTAGCTTTAGTGTTTTTAGTCGTCACATTTTTTCACAATACACATGATTTCAAAGCAGCTTTGCAGAAATTCATGATGTTAATGTTTATATCTGAACATCTTCATGCTTTATAGTTGCATTTAGCACATTAAATTAGCGTTTTGCGATTATACAAGCAATCAATATGCTATATAATATAGCTTGTGAGTCTATGTATATGGATAAAAGTATATATATATATATATATATATATATATATATATATATATATATATATATATATATATATATATATATATATATATAACCAGCTTTGTATAATGAGCTGAATAGTACATTTTGCAACAATATAAATAATCAGACAGTAAATGTACTGTTCAGCATGTGTATACATATCCAACATATTCAGTATAAATAAGCACATAACCAATGTTTAGCAGCCCTTTATTTGTTCCTTTTTCTTTTTTGAAGCATCTGTTTACATCCCAAGAACCCTAAAGTTCCTGTTAATCAGGGGTGGATCTACACCTGTAATTAACTTCAGTTGAGTTTCACCTTCAGTTCATCCACTATTATTTTCATTCACATATGATCCAAATTGCCTTGAAACATGCAATGACTGCTGCAGTGTTGTGCACCCGTGCTTGTGTTTGTGGAAAGTGTGTGATTTGCATATTTGACAAACACAATCAGAGCTGGTAGATTTCTGTCACACAACTCCATCATACAGAGAACGAAAGAGATATGCAGTTAAAGTGCAAGTTTGGGGGATTGTTTATAGTTAACCCAGAAATGAAGATTCTGTCATCATTTACTCACCCTCAAGCTTTTCCAACCCTGTGTGAGTTTCTTTCTTCTGTTGAACACAAAAGAAGATATTTTGAAGAATGTGGGTAGGGCCCATCATCTGTTTGGTATGGAAGCCAGTTTCTGCCGCTGAATAAAAAATAAAAAAGGTTATTGTGTCTTTTTATCTCACAATTCGGACTTTTTTTCACAGAATTGTTAGATAAAAACTCGCAATTCGGAAATTACGTGACCCTTCTGCGGCAATGCAAGCATAGTCCTTCGCTCTGCTCACTTTGTCAGAAATTATATATATATATATATATATATATATATATATATATATATATATATATATATATATATCCTGTCAGTAAATTTTGAACCACTCTTTATTTAGCTCACTATGAGTGCCCCAGCAGTCAAGGACAGCTGGAAAAGAGAGAGTGGACAAATGCCAATAAAGAAAAAATTCAAAGATTCCACCATCTCCAGAGAGGATCTCGACGCTGCTATAGCTAACGGTATCAAGCTAGCGCTTAAAGAGCAACAAAGTACTCTCGATTCAGAAGTGGCTTCGACTGTAAGAGACGCAATAGACTCTGTACTGACCCCAGCACTCCGTGATCTACATTTGGATATACAACGACCAACGATTCTATAAAAGAGCTAAAAGCAGAAGTTGAAAAGCTAGCCATTGCGGCGAAACAGACACGTGACCGGGTCGATTCCATTCAAGCAGCTGCATGTGAGGATAGGAGGACAGTCACAAACTTAAGAAATCAGCTGGAGCAACTCACCAAAAAAATTACGAACACTGAAGATAGGAGCAGGAGAAGTAACGTACGACTGGTGGGGTTGCCGGAGGGGGCGGAGGGCTCTGATGCAGCTGGCTTCCTTAGAGCTAATCTTTCCAAGTGGATCCCTTCCCTGAAAGGCTGTGACATCGAGATTGACCGGGTCCATCGCGTGTATGACGGAAGGACAAACTCTGATCGGCCGTATACTGTCATCTTCCGTGTACTAAGGTGGCATGACAGATCGGCGATTCTGAAGGGTGCTTGGCAGGCAGACTTTAGTCTATCCACAACTACCAAGAGAAAGACCTTCAATCCAGTCTTGAAGAAGATGACAACACTTGGTCTCCAGCCCTTCTTCACCTATCCGGCGGTAATTAAACTATGGCAAAAAGGGGAGCAGATGATGTTCGACTCTCCTCAATAGGCGGAGGGTTTTGTTGCTTCACTGTCACGTATTCTGCAGCGCTACAAAGCAGCGGGAAGGCGTTGGCTACCATCTCCATCCTCTCAGCTCGACGATAGAAAATTAACGATGAGGTCTGAGGTGATCCTAACTGCCCTGAAGAGGACAATAACAAGATGGCCATGGACACTTGTTCATTTCTTTTTGGAATCTTGCCCCTGCCCTGTACATTCGTCCGCTGATTGGTAAATAATAATGATTTATTTTCTTTATTTTTCTTTATTATTATTATTATTCTTCGGGCTGATGGAGAGCAGGTTCAATCACTACGCTTTTGGCTCAGTGGGCCTTTTGGGGACATGTCTTGCGTTGAAGTGGACTGGTCACGCATCAGCATTTGTTTCTGTTGTTTATGCAGACCTACACTCTCGGTAATGTGCGGTCTGCTTTGGTTTTTATACACAGTTGTTTGTCGTTCCATGTTTTTGCTTTTTTTCTATGCCCTTCAACAGACATCAATACTTTTATTTATTCTGCTTTTCTTTTAAAAGAACTATGAATCTAGGTGGATTGGTATCCAGGATACATACTAATGTTTACATGTCACTGGCAGTATGGCATTGCTTTTGTTTCTCTTCATTTAGACAGAATCTTGGTATTGCGAGCACACAATGCATGTTCTGAATATCTTATCATTGAATGTGAATGACCTAAATTCTCCTATTAAGCTTTCCCGGATATTAGAATATTTGCACCGTAAATCGATTTCCTGTGCCCTGATACAAGAGTCTCAGTTAAAACAATGCGATGTGGCACGTTTTCAAAACAAGTATTACAAACTGGCAGCCTTCTCTTGTGCTCGTAATAAAACTAAGGGAATGCTTATCTTAGTCAATAGGAAGTTACATTTAACTATTGAACATACCGGGAATGATGATGAAGGTAGATTTGTTTTTATACGCTGTAAAATACATAATGACAGGTTAGCACTGGTCTCCATTTACTGCCTGAATGAGGCAGACAGTGCATTTTTCATGAATATTTCCAATATATTACTTGAGCAGATGGATTGTCCTTTAGTGATGGGTGGTGATTTTAATGCTGTTTTAAATCCTGCACTGGATAAATCTCACCCTGATACTACAGCTAACCCATCCTCTAAGTTATTTAATAAATTTATCACTGAGCTTAATGTAATCGATCTTTAGAGAATCCACAATACTACATCTAAGAACGTCTGATGGGAGGACCTTTCAAATTTTGTAACAACACACCCTTATGGCACAACTTTAATTTTTTATGTTGAAATCGGACATTTGTCCAGCCCTCTTGGTCTACATTGGGCAGAAACACATGCGGTGACTTATATGATAATCAGGGACTCTGCTCACATCATGAACTAAGAACTAAGTTTTTTTTACCAGCATCATCATATTTTGTCTTTTTTCAGTTACGTTCTGCTCTCAAGGCCTATGGAGTTCCCTGGGCATTCCCTATTTCCTCTCATCCTATATGGGATTGGATCACACCACCCTCTGGTCGGCCATCTGTTTCTTTAATATAGTAAACTTAATGATCACACTGCAAAGTCTCTTTCTATTAAATCTATCTGGAATCGTGAATTAACAGATTTTGATTCATCGGTCGACTGGGAGAGGGTGTGGTCTAATCTAATCTTAACTTCTAAAAACTTGGCTCATCGTCTTATACATTTCAAAGTCATCCATTGAGCATACATAACTCCTTACAAGAGGTTTAAAATGAAACTGCAGTCGACCTATAACTGTCATGTCTGTGGCACTGTATCAGCAGCAGTGTTAATTTCGTGGACCAAGACGATGACGAAAAATATTCGTCAACGAACCTTTTTTCTGTGATTCCGTGATGCCACCACAGATTCGGGGGTTAATTAAGTCCGTGGTCATTACACGGAATTCTGTGAGATCATGTTGGTGACTAAGATGAGACGTTGACAAGCTAAAATTAATATCTGATGATAAAAACTATGACGAAATTTATGCTGCGTCTTCATTAACAAGACAAGATGGGACTAAAATGTTATTTTAAATGTTATTATAAATTCAAAATACATCCTATAGGCTAAGTTAACTGTCTTGTCTTTCAAAATGTGCATCTCTGTCATTGGATTACAATGGGATGAGGAGCGTTTGTATCTAGTCTCAGTATGGCAGCCGCAGTGGACGGATGGGCTATCAAAACGCGAACTAGCCGAAGGGTTAGGGATAGGGCGACCAGACGTCCCGTTTTTCCCAGGAGTCACAATTCGTTGTCGATTAATTTAAAGGGGTGGTTTACTGCTTTTTTTCTTTGCTTGATTGTGTTTATGGGGTGCAATATAACATGTCTTCGTGTTTCGTTTGTTAAAAAACGCCTTATTTTTCATATACTTCACCTTTATTGTAAGCCGCTGTCTCCTCTGTCATTTGAACGACCGGTTGACTTCCTGATTCTATGAAACCACTCCCTCAGAAACAGGCAATGGGCTCAGATTGGTTAGTTGGGCCGGTGTGTTGTGATTGGCTAAACTGCTTACTGCACATTGTCCGGAAACTTCACGCCCATTACCTTCACGGGCGACAGTCGCATGTGCTCCGGTCAAATGTAAATAATGGTGTCAATATTGCCATATCAGTTTGAGCCAGAATCAGACCCAGAAAGCGGTAATGAAGAGAGTCAAGCAGAACTTCCGCAAGCACGGCTCTTACAAACGTTTCTGAATGGAAGTTTGCTGTTATGATTACATATAATTTTTTGAAGTTTGTACACGTTTGTCTTATACACACAAAATAGCATCGAACTAACTGGCTACTATAACCAAACAGCGTTGGCTTGTGTTTATGTTCTTGATCAAATCGAAAAATTACGTCATAAAGTATACATGGAAAATACATTTACAAAATTAGTACATAATTACAAATTTGGGTCCAAAATGTTTGTACGCGTTTGTCATAGACACACAAAATAGCATTTAACTAACTGGCTAAAGCCAGCGTTGGCATTTGTTTACGTCCTTGATAAAACTAAAACATTACGTCTGAAATTATACATGCAAATACATTTAAAATGATGAAATCTTACTTACAGGTTGTGGCCCAACAACCGCTGCCTCTGTTTTTAAAGTTGGAACTGCTCCATGTTTTAGTAATAGTTTCTGTGTGAATCCAGCATTGAACTCGTGTAGATTCTGGAAGCTGTCTTCCATAAAATGCACAGCACAGAGAGCTAAATTAGGATTGTAATTGTCAGGAACATAATCAAACATAAATTTTAACCATTGCTGACGAACTACAGCGTCCGTAGGAAGCCCGAACACAGAAGACCTGACAGCTGGGTGAAAATAACACCGTTTCAACGGCATGGCTACAACTCTCGACTATAACTCTTCCTCTTCGACAAAGCTGCAGAACATGGCCTTGCCCCCTCTTTTGCATGTTCTGGAGGGAGGGGTTGATGCAAATTTATGGGTTATTTACGTATGCAACCCGGGAAGTATCTCGTTGTAGTCCCATATGAGTCGTTTTTGTAGGCATTAAACTTCCTGATTTTTAAAAGACTCCGTTGAACTTACGTTGAACTTTCAGCGCAGCAACTTTGCAGATACTGTTCATGCACCAACAGCAACATTACACACTATTTAAAATGAAAAAAGTGAAATCGCAGTAAACCACCCCTTTAAAGTTAGTGAAGGCGGGATAGGCGGAATCGCGCTGATAGAAGTGCTCTCTCTCGCGCACGCTCCACTTCTTTAGTCTCATACAGCGCGCGATCAGTTCTCAGCTCTCAAATACACACACAGCAATCCAAATGTCTATCGTGTAGAATCAGAGTATCTCACATAAATACAGTCAGTTATGGCTTAAGTGAGCGTAAAAAGGTGGGTGAATGTGTCAGTATTACATGCATGCCTTCCGTTTTAAAGGGACAGCATTCCTAATTATCCGTGTCATAAATTTTAACCAACAAAAGATGTTAAATAAATGTATACTTAAGCAAAGCTACTGTATCTGAAAAATGAGTTTAATTTGTATCTCTACCAATTTTTTAAAATTTATTCCAGTTTTTCCAAATTCAATCCTTGATTCAAATTTCTCATAAGCTTAATTGATTTGGTCTAAAGAGAGAAGAATTGATGCCCATTTTTATTTGAATACTACATATAAAATAGCTACCAAAATAAATGTTGTTAACTGCACTTTGACTAAAAGTTGACAAAAATACAATGACTTTTTGTCGACTAAAACTATGAAAGACTCAATTGACTAAAATGTGACTAAGACTATCAAGCATTTTCGTCTCAAGATAAAGACTAAGACTAAATCAAAAATGCCTGCCAAAATTAACACTGATCAGCAGGTACTTTTCTCCACATGTTTTGGGAATATTCAATTGTTGTCGGTCTCTCATGTGGATTCTGTTTTGTCCATGAAATGGTGTGTCTGTTGGTTCCCCCCTCCCTGTTGTTTGTTTGTGTGGATGTTGTTTTGTTGATTTAAAAAAAAATGTAAAAAAAAGTTGATCACAAAAAAAAAAAACATTGCGATTTATAAAGTCACAGTTGCGTGATATAAACTCGCAATTGCGACTTAAATTCCAATTTAGGGGGACTGATATGTTCTCAGAATTTCGAGTTTATATCTCACAATTCTGACTTCATGTCTCGCAATTGCAAGATTATATCACGCAATTATGAGAAAAAGTCAGAATTGTGAGATAAAAAGTCGCAATAACCTTTTTTATTTTTTATTCAGTGGCAGAAACGGGCTTCCATAGTTTGGTTACCCACATTCTTCAAATATCTTTTTTTAATGTTCAACAGAAGAAAGAAACTCATACAGGTTTGGAAAAGACTTGAGGGTGAGTAAATGATGACAGAATCTTTGGGTGAACTGTCCCTTTAAGTGTACTAATAACTATTAACATTAATAATGGCAATATTCTAAATTTATTGCATTTTATTTATTATTTAATTTCCCCAAATCTGTACACTTTAACTGGTACAAATAAATAAAATCCTTATTTTACATTAAAATTATTTTATTTCAGTTAGTTTTCATTTAGTTAATCTTGATGTACTTAGCTAAGATAAATTAAAATTAATAAAAATAAATAAAAAGTATATATACATATTTGTAAAATAATAATACAAATGACAACACAAAATTACTAAAAAATACACAATTAAAAGAAAACAGAATTATAAAAATAAAAGCTAATTCAAAATATTAATAAAAGCTAATAAAGTATCTTAATGGTACTAAAATAACACTGACTTGTACACACTGTATGTTTGATGCCTGATGTTACAACTCTATTTCAAAGAATATAGAAAAGTTTGATTAACATTTATAAGTTTTCCAACCTGATTGTAACAGGCTATTTTAGTCCCAAGCAACTGTACATGTGCAGTTTTCTCATTCAAAGACCAGTGGCATTCTAATCTAACAGCATCTAGAAGACACACATTTACAGGAATGTTTCCCTGCACTTTGTAATAAGGCAGTAGATGAACATTTATTTTGTATGACACTTACACCAATGTGAGACAGTGAGAGAAACGTTGATGCATTGCATTTGATATTTTTAGCTACGCAAGTCTGTTTAATTACTTGGGAAACTAGTGAGCATTACATTTAGTTGGCAGGTGGACCAAACAGCATTAGCAGTGTTTTCTTGTAACAACTAGAGTGATGTCGTCTCCAAATGCCTGGATGTCTATTTATAAAGAGCCGATTGCTTTGCATAGTATATTATTATTAGTGCACCATGTTGCTCGACACACTTGCAATAGTTGTTTATATATAGTCATTTGTGCCTGGACTGGTATAAACATGCATGTGTTTAATACAGGAGCAGACAGTCGTTAATTTCAGCGCAGAGATGATCATCAGGAAACATCTCATTTATATGCTAGAAGCCGATGCTGGTGTAGAAGAAATATCAGTCCCAGATCTGTCTGGGCTAGAGATCTCTCCAGTGGGTTACCAGTAGGCAGCAGTAATTTTGTTAGATGAATAACTGGGGCACAGGTGTGAAGACATACGTGCACGTTTGGACAAGAATGAGACTTTGTGGATACAGGAGGAGACCGGGAATACAGGTGTATATGCAAAGGCACACATGTACACACATTTGAACCTATTTTTAAACTGTAACCATGAGAACATCTAGTAATGGTATTATTCGAAGGGACAATCTTATATATAAAGACTGGGGCAAGTTGTCACAGGTAACTATAAGGTTTTGTGTCACAACTTAAACAAATTTAAACAAATTTTCTTTAGTATTGGTTTTGTATGTTGTTTTAAAAATTGTTGCTGTTTTACAATTTTAACTAGATTTTTTGTGTATGATTTTTTAGTTAACTAAAACTACAACCATAAAAATTGTCACTTGAAATAAATGTTAACTGAAATAAAATAAAATCAAAAAAAAAGTAACATATTACAATAAGGTTCCGTTTGTTAACATTAGTTAACACGAACTAACAATAAAAAATGCACTTTACTTAAAGGCTTTATGTATAATACATTATAAAGGGTTATTAAAGGGTATAATACATTGTAATTAGTCATCATGTGTAATACATTATATCTTGTGGTAAATAATTATAAACAAATTTAAAATGCATAGTGTAACAATGAATTGATAATGTATTAACTTTGGTTACAATTATTAATGTGATTGTACAATGCATTATAAGGTGCATTACAAGGCATAATTAATGCATTAAAACTATTTTTATAATGCATTATACATAAAGGCTTTAAATAAAGTGTTACCAAAAAAAAAAAAAAAACTAAATTACAATAGTATCTCGCTGATGCTAAAATAACACTGGCATAATTTTGGTAGGCCAAGACATGCGTAATATATTATGTATTGTGATATTCCATATTTTTTTAGTTTCATATTTCCTTAATAGTTTACATTATTGCTGAAAAAATATTACATGCATTTGAAATACAAATATATATTTGGTGACTTTTTAGCTAATATTTTCTTTTTTTTATTATTTATTTTTAATAAATATCAGGTTCTCATTGTGACAAAATGCCCCATATATTGTAACATCATGGGTCACAAAAGGTAGATGTGTTTTTTTTTTCTTTCTTTCTTAATTAAGACAAAAAGGTGAGACTTTCAATACTAGATGTATTCCAGAAATAAAAAGAGTGACAACTTGCCCTGGTTTCCCTTATATAAAAAATTACCCCGAAACTGATGCAATATAGATTTTGAATTGCACCCTACAGCATGTGCTCTCAGTGCCCACAGTCTCAACACTGGGCTTTAACAGCTAATTGGCCTTAATTGGTATAATAGATGTGCATGAACCTACTTGAACTTGAATAGAAACTATGTTTGCACTAGATCTGGAATCAACATTCATTGGTATGTCTGAACAATCATTTTACTATTGTTTGTGATGATGTCATTAGTGATGCTTTGTTGTTAGCATGTGAATGTATATATATATATATATATGTGAGAGCACTGCAGTTATCACTGAGGAGGAGAGCGGGAGGCATGAAGGGGGAAATATTTTTTTTGTGCCATCTCTTTTTTTAAATAAATCTGTTACTATAGCAACCCTGGAAGCAGAGGCAGAGAGGGAGGGAGATGGGGTGAAGTGGGGGAGTGCGAGAGACCTGGTAACCATAGCAACTCACAAAGGGACTGGCAGAAACTTACAGAAATATATGAGACGTTATAGGTTGGGAGGGAGAGGAAGAGAAAAAAGAGAGCAAACGAGGTGAGAACCATCTCAGGGAGGGACAAGAGCTAAGTGGACGGAACAAAATACCTCAGCCAATCAGAAGCTGACCTTCGTCACCATTGCCCAATCAGATGGCTGCTAGAACACAAAGCACCTTTCATGCACAAGACTGCGGACCGTAGTAAAACATGACAAATGGAGAATGAATGTGCATTGGATGATGCAGAAACAGCAATGCTCACCCAAAATGAATGAATAAATGTGCACACTGCACACGCACATACATTAACATATTAAAAGGGTTTGATTATTAGACATAAAGCAATAAGAGGAGGAGTATATGAAATATATGTTCATTCTCAGGTAAAAATAATGATAAGACTTTACTAAAGCCTTTATGTATAATGCATTATAAAAGTAGATTTTATGTATTATAATGCATCTTATAATGCATTGTACAATCACATGAATAATTGTAACCACAGTTAAAACATTATAACACTTATTAATTCACTGTTACACTATGCATTTTAAATTTGGTTATAATTATTTACAATAAGATATAATGTATTACAACGCACATTATGAATAATTGCAATGCATTATACCCTTTAATGACCCTTTATAATGCATTATACACAAAGGCTTTAAGTAAAGTGTTACCAAAATAATATTTACATTATGAATTAAACAGCAGGTGAGTGTTTCACAAAGCACCAGGTTTTCCATCTAGTGCATTTTTTGGTTTTAGTTTGTTTACTGCTCGCCTCAAGGTGATCTTTGACATGGTTTGTGCATTTGACATTTGGCATTGACATGTTTAAATGGAACCTGGCAATGCGGGCCCCCTAAAACAAACTTAAATCCTGCGCAAAAGTGCTTCCTTTGTTCTGGTTCTGCTCATTCTTTATAATCTTACAATGTGAACCAAATGGAGGCCAAATGTAAAAATCTGAGCTTTTTACTAATGTCATCATAATCGTCATTCATACATACAGTCATGGCCAAAAATATTGGCACCCTTGCAATTCTGTCAGAAAATGCAACCCTTCTTTCTAAAAACTGTTGCAGTTGCAAATGTTTTGGTACTCACGTTTGTTGTTGTTGTTGTTGTTGTTTGCATTGGAACAACACAACACACAAAAAAAAAAAAAACAGAGAAGAAAAGTCAAATCTGAGACAATTCCACACAGAACCCAAAAAATGCACTGGACAAAATTATTGGCACCCTTAACTTAACATTTGGTATAACCCCTTTTGGAAAAAATAACTGAAATCAATCGCTTCCTGTAACCATGAATGAGTTTCTTACACCTCTCTACTGGAATTTTGGACCACTCTTCTTTTGCAAGTTTTGCAATCTTTTGCAGATTTGAAGGATGCCTTCTCCCAACTGCTGTTTTGAGATCTATGGGATTCAGATCTGGACTCATTGCTGGCCATTTCAGAACTCTCCAGCGCTTTGTTTGTAGCCATTTCTGAGTGCTTTTTGAAGTGTGTCTCGGGTCATTGTCCTGCTGGAAGACCCATGATCTCTAGTGGAGATGCCGCTTTCTGACACTGGCCACTATGTAATTCTTTGGTAATCATCAGATTTCATGATACCGTTCACACAGTCAAGGCATCCAGTGCCAGAAGCAGCAAAGCAACCCCAAAACATCTTTGAACCTCCACCATGTTTGACTGTATGGGACTGTGTTCTTTTCTTTTTCTGTAAACAGTGCCATATGTCCTTTACCAAAAAGCTCTACTTTTGTCTCATCTGTCCACAGTACGTTCTCCCAGAAGGATTGTGGTTTTGTCACATAAGTTTTGGCAAACTCCAGTCTCCTGGGTCTCCTACCATAGCGTCCCTTTTCATTCAGATGGCGACGGATAGTGCGAGCTGACCGATATTTTTAGCCATGACTGTACATACATACATACATATGTACATACGTACGTACATACATACATAATAATCATAAAAAACAACCTTAAACTGAAAAATATGTATTTCAGTGATCCATGACCCACTTCCAAAATTTCTTAGAAATAGTATTTTTAGCAGAAACATCATTCTTTGCTTTCATAAATTCAGTTTTATATTGTTACCTAAAAAAATCTTTCTTTCTTTCTTATTTGGAATAGACTAGCTGCTAAGTGACCTTTCCATGCAACACTGACATTCTAGAATCTGAAAAAAAGGAAAAAACCCTTCAAACCTTTCATACAATGTGTGATGCATAAAGCTGTAGTGGAGATTCCAGTCTGGTGATGAGTCTGGTCTTGGAATCCAGCCTTGGAATCGATTCCCGAAGCTTGAATCAAAGTCAGAGTTGATTCTTGGTAATAATGGTAACTTAAAGGAATAGTTCACCCAAAAATGAAAATTCTGTCCTTAATTACACACCCTCGTGTCCTTCGTTCATCTTCAGAACACAAATTAAGATGTTTTTGATGAAATCCGAGAGCTTTCTGACCCTGCATAGACATCAACACAACTGATACGTTCAAGGCCCAGAAAGGTAGGAAGGACATCGTTAAAATAGTCCATGTGACATCAGTGGTTCAACCGTAAATTTATGAAGCTACGAGAATCCTTTTTGTGCGCCAAGAAAATAAAAATAATGACTTTATTCAACAATTCTTCTCCTCCGCGTCACCGTCCGCCACCATAAATGAGAGTGCCATGACTTACATGGGTTTGAACTGACCCTTTAATTCTCAAGCTGCTAAAAGAATACTGAAGTTTTATTGAATATGTTTAATATTTGTTTAAATATTTAATATATTGAAGAGTGTCTCTAATTGTGTAGCTGGGTAAATGAACTTTTTTTCTGTTAAGTTTAGTCCCAATAATTTAATTCTGGCATAGTTTTTTTTTTTTTTTTCGTATTGTTTTTTTAAAATGTCAGTGTCGAATGGCATATGGTTTTGCTCCTAGAAGACAGTTTGTTGGATAGTTAGTCATCTAAAGTGATTTGCAGTAAATGCAACCCTCCCACAGCAGCTCGGGGGTTAAGTTTGTAGCTCAAGGGCGGAAAAGATAGACTCGGATTAATCACAGTGTTTGGGTCATCTCTATTTGTAACTGAACTTGCAACCTTTAGGGCAGCAGTCCAGATCCTTTGGCATTTGGCTAAAGGATTCCCAGAATGCTTCAAATGACAGTGAAGAATTACACAGTCCAAACTTTAACTTGTAAAATCAGTATACATTGTTCTCACAACAGCGCTGGCAATCATGGGAAGCCGAGGATTTTGTGCTTACAAAGTCAACAGCTGGTTTTGAGAGCGATTGCTGGCTCCTCTGTTCTTCTTCTGACTGGCTGATTGTTAATAGACTTACATGTGTTTGGCAGACATTTATATCCAAAGCAAATTATATTGCATTCAAGGTATACATTTTGTCAGTTTAGGACTTCCCTGGGGATTGAACCCATTCCCATCGAACTTACTGTACTGTTTGAGCTATAGCAACACTAACGAGTCAAGATATCCTAACTTAAAACACTACTGACTATATTTTTCAGTGCTACTGTATGACAGCATCCATCCATCTATTCTCCAAACCATTTATCATCTGCAGGGTCACGTATTTCTCCAGTAACAAGCAATTTTTTTTTACGTCCCTGTATAAGTCTTACATACAGTATGTGTGTGTGTGTGCGTTTAGAGCTAAATAAATGTATAATTTATTTATTTCATTCATTCATTCACTGTATGTAGAGCTTAAGAATAAATGCATTAATAATAGATGTATTTATTTATTATTTTTATCTATCTATCATTTTTTTATTTTATATTTATTTTCACATCTCTGCATAGATCTTATTTTTATATAAAAATGTTTACTTAAAGGCTGCTTTTTAATCACAACGTTTTCAACAACATTATATATTATATACAATATTTAATTATTTATTGATATATAGAAAGATTAACAAATGAAATAAATAAACTTTAATAATACATTTTAATAATAAATGCATGTATTTAATTCTTTTAGCTACTATTTTATTTTTCTATATACATTTTGTTTATTATTTTTTATTTATAATATTTTAGTCTAAATGTATATTCATATTCATGAAAATCACTAATTGTTTTTGTACCTAAATATACATGTTTATTATAAATCATATACGTGATATTTTAGCAGAAAGAGATGTAGCTTTATTCCTTTTATTTTTCAGACACACACAAACATGCTCTGTCCCTCTGCAGTTTCTCAAGCTCACACACATGCACATGCACTCAATCACTGCTCTTTTCTATGCGCACACATACACACATTAGATTTGCAAATGGAAGCAGCTCTGCTTGAATGAGTGGGTGCACTGGAGAGCTGAGAGGACTGGAATGAGAGAGAGAGAGAGAGAGAGAGAGGGAGAGGGAGAGAAGATAACGAGAGATGTGGTTTCCCTCTTCCTTAATGTGTCTTTTGTGTTTTTAGCCTGTCTGTCTCTCTCAGGATACCCTCCTCTTTAGTTACCATGGCAACGGCATGCTTCCCCCCCTCTACCTTCCTACCCCGCTTTCACACTCACTCGTTTCTCTGTTACCATGCAATGGATCTCCCCATCATGATACCTGTTCATTCCTTCTTTGTATTTTCTGCTCCATTCTAAGAGGTTGCATCTGTCTGTCATTGTGTTTGTTTGTTGCTATACTTAAAGGCTTGTCGTTTGTCTGTCCCCTTGTCTCTTTGAATTAATTTGCTGATTCTCAGTATCACTGATTCTCTCTAAACAGCATCACTAGAGACAGTCTGCACAGGGTGGGCAGCAAGCAGCACGCATATAAAGAGATTTTTGGGGTAATTTTTGCAGACGACAGTTGTTGCTATGGCGACAGAACTTTAGGATTTAGATGGAAGCGGTAGAGGGAAGAATGTGGGAGAATGGATGGAAACAGCGTAAGAGATAACTGGATGTATGGAGAGAGAGAGGGGGAGAGGAGGGTGTGCTGGATTTTCGGGAGACGACCCTCTGCATGTTCTAGTTTTTCGGTGATGCGCTGGCGAGCCGAATATGTCACTCTGCTATACTGCAGCTGCTCTCTCTTTGTCATTCCAATATGTCCACTTGAATTTAGATTTGTAGGGGTAGGTGGGAAAAAAAATCTACACTAGGACACTTCACTAAAAATAATCTAGCTTTTTATATAGAAAACATTAGTGGTCATTGCCTATAGGATACTGTTGTAGGCTATAGGTTACACTCTCAGGAAAAATGGTACAAAAGCTGTCACTGGTACCCTTTCAAACAGTACTAATATGTACCAGATACTAATATATACGCTTTAGGTAAAATATGTACCTTTAAGGTACTAATTTGTGCCATTTAGGGTTAAATAGTGTTCTTACTGGTCCACAAAAAGCCAAACTGGGGGTTTGTGAGGGAACTACAAAGGGTTTGGGAGTTGATGAGCAACTAATAATTAATTAAATCAATAATATATACAAACAATTTAAAGGGGGTGGATAAAATAAATATAATTAAAACACTGACTTATTTAAAAAGATTAAATATTTAATTTCTTTACCTATTTTACATGTGATCATTAACCAACATCAGAGAACCTTAAACATGCAAATTAGCTGTTCAATTATTTAAATATTATACAGTATATAACTTAATATATATAAATCTCAGGGGTACTTCAAGTAAATATTTTAAGTCAAAAGGTTTCGGAGTTCAAAGTTTGGAAATCCATGCTTTATGATATTATTATCTTGCTTGTGTCCCTCCTTATTTATAATTCGGTGACTCGTTTTATTGTCCACCAGGCAAAAATCATAAGTCTTTGAGTATAGTAGCACATATCTCCTTAACAAGCCAGATGATTTGAGGTATCATTCATTTCCATAGAACAAATGGTGTTGCAATTATGTCTGGAACTTTTTTTTCCTTTTTTTAAATTATGGTAACACTTTAGTTTATGGACCAATTCTTACAATTAGCTAGTTGCTTATTAGCATGCGTATTACTAGCAAACTGGCTGTTTGTTGGTACTTATAAAGCACATATTAATGCCTTATTCGGCATGACCATATTTTAGATCCCTTAATCCTACCCCATACCTTACATAACAACTAATAAGCAAATAATAAACAACAAATTAGGAGTTTATTGAGGCAATATATTTTCTCCATATATTTGACTTAAAGGGTCATATGATGCGATTTCTTGTTTTCCTTTTCTTTAGTGTGTTATGTAGCTGTTTGTGCATGTATAAGATCTGCAGAATTACAAAGCTCAAAGTCTCCCACAAGAGGATTTAATAATACGGGCTAATACGACTCACGTCATTAAAACACGCCCTACATGTCTACATCACGATGTGGAAATATTTGCGTAATGCCGCCCAAATGTTCACGCAAAGAAAGAAGGCGTGGTTTCAGTAACCGCAGTAGTGTTGATGCAGCTGTGTCAGAGAGACGCTGTGTGTTTCTATGCGAAAGCAAAAGCACTTTATTTGGCCTTCCAAAAGTAGATGCAATTAGGAATCATTGGTTAAGATTTGTTTACTACAGAACAAGGTTATTTTCGTAAACGAAGACTAAAACTAAGATGAAAACGATTGATGAAAAAACTATTTCGTAAACTGAAATAAAATAAAAATGTCAAAATAATTGAAAAACTTAAATGAAACGAAACTAACAACAGTTATTGAAAAACTAACTGAAATAAAATAAAAATGATCAAAAATAAATAATCTTTTTTTGTAATCTCTCACCCCTTGGCAGAAAAATATATGAGCTGTGTGGCGGTTTCGGGAAATGCCTGTAAATGGCGCATCACGCACATGGGTTATCTGATGGAGAGACGCAAAGCAATTTAAAGCAGAGTCCTGCACAGGTCCTGTTTGGTAAACGTGCACCAGCAGTACTTAACAGAACACCCGACCCGTTATCCGACAGCAGCACTAATTTAATTCTGTACCAGACCAGAACCATATGACATAAAGACCGCGAGTCGCAACCCGAACCGCACCCGCATTAAATCTGTTATATCAGGTAGGCTAAATTATTTATTTTTTCACGTAACACAAGCAATCAAACCAACATTAGGCATTCTAAGTTGGTGCTTTGAAGAAAAACAGACGGGCAGCGCAACATGATAATTAATAGAAAAAAAGATGATAACGCGCATATCCTTTCTGTAAACAATAGCCCAACTTTTGCCTAGCAACTCGTGATCGCTCTGGCTTTCGAACAGATGTGCATAGGCTAAATCACATCATACACACGCTTATAATTCTTCATAAATTAAAATAACATATTCAAATATGAGCCTTTACAGCGATTAATGCGAATAATGCGATTGCCGTTATTATTGAATTTCGTTAGTCCTTTATGAATTATGCTCGGCTGTTCACGGAAAAGTGAACAAGACACGACAGTTACAATATCATGATTATGGTTAAATAAGAAAAAAGACATCTAATATAACCAAATTAGGCTACATTTATTTTCATATTAAATATCTCAGCACACATCATTAGATATGACATTAAGCACAACTTGTGTAGATTAGTAAAAAGGCTTGACTGCTTCCTTTGGTGTATATTTGTATACTTTTACCATCTAATCAATCTCAGCATGCATTAATTTTGTGTCGCTGAACGTTTGCCTCACTATAAGGTTAAATTATGCCTACGTCTTTCTTTGGCCTTCGCTCTGGAAGTGATCTGTTAATTCTGCTAAACTTTAATTAAAACTGAAACTAAACTCTAGCCTATAAAAACTAAATAAAAATGTGTTCACAAAATAAAAACTAAACTAAAACTAACAAAAGCATTCATGAAACTAATAAAAAGTTAAATGAATTTTATAGCAAATTTGAAAATGATATTAAAATAAAATTAATTTTAAAATTCAAAACTATAATAACCTTGCTACAGAACAGCACAACCCAAATGTTCGAATTTGTGCAACGCATTTTATGGACAGCAGTTTTGTGAATCTAGGAGAGTACAAGGCTGGATGTGCACAAAGGCTATTTCGAAAAAAAAAAAAAAAAAATCCGACTTTGATATGACAATATGGCGCTTCTGAATCAGTGACTGTAAGTATGTTTTGTTATTAGTTTAAGTATTTGCTATTGACTGTTCTAATTCGTGTGTGTGTGTGTGTGAGAGGGGAACAGGGTCACATCACAGCGGAGTGAACAGCCCGTCAGAAATCATAGCATGTCAGCTGTCTTAACTGCAAATACATACGAGCATCATCACTGTCTGTCACACGACTCTGTTGCCCTTTCTTGGGGCTTGAACTGATGGTAAAACTAACAACATTATTAACTGTCTTTATATTTATTTTGAAAGCTGAAGCTCGCGATTATGATAAGGGGCTTTACATTTCCGACTCATTACATTTCCAACCACAAAGCACTGGGTCAGCTGGCCAATCAGAGCAGACTGTGCTTGTCGGAAGGCGGGGTTTTGTAGAGAACAACATGTTTGAGAGACGCGGGGCATAGAGGAACTACAATAATGTACAGTATTTGAAAAATAATGTGTTTTTTGAACATTAAAGCATGTCAACATATTCTGTTACACCAAATACACAAATAATGATCTTTAAAAATAGCATCATATGACCACTTTAAATGGGAACCAATAGGCTGAAGGTCCAAACTGCAGTTTCAATGCAGCTTTAAAGAGCTCAACTTGATCCCAGCCGAGGAATAAGGGTCTTGTCTAGCAATTAAAAAATAAATAAATAAATAAATAAATAATAATAATAAAAATTTCGGCCCCACTTTATATTAGGCGGCCTTAACTACTATGTACTTACATTTAAATTA
Organism: Onychostoma macrolepis; assembly: GCF_012432095.1. Lineage (NCBI taxonomy): Eukaryota > Metazoa > Chordata > Actinopteri > Cypriniformes > Cyprinidae > Onychostoma > Onychostoma macrolepis. Next base: position 27,987,862 of record NC_081156.1, on the reverse strand, counting down.
ATCATTTGGTACAATGCACTTATTGTGTACATATATGTTTTTACATTGTACTTATATTTTTAAAATTACCTATATGTAATTACATCTGTAATTAATTTCTGTAATTACAGTTATAATTACACTGTTGACCCATCCCTTACACCTAAACCCACCCTTAAACCTACCCATACCACCAAACCTGTCCCTAACCATACCCATGTCCTACCTCAATAGTTGCAAAAGTGTTTTGCAATACAATATAAATAAATTGGAGAACACCTGCACACAAGGTATACTTGAAAAAGGCTACTAGCCGAAACGTTGGTTAATAAATGTGCTTAAGTGAGTGTGCAGTTGTTCTCCAATTTATTTATATTTTTTTCTTCAACTTGCACCTCATAAGGTGTGCGTTTGCTTCGCTTTACTTGCTCGATTACGGATTGCAATACAATATGAACACAATAAGTACATTGTACTTATTTTTTGATGTAAGTACATAGTAGTTAAGGCCACCTAATGTAAAGTGTGACCAAAATTTCTGTACTTTGTAACCACAAATGCTCATCTTTGCACTAGCTCGACTTCACACATTACGTAGTCACATTGTAAAGGTCACACGTGACGTAGGCGGAAGTACCGACCCAGTGTTTACAAAGAGAATGTGCAAAGAAAGTTTTTTGCCCTAGCCTACCTTTTTGAATCAAAGTATACAGATGAAGAACTAACCATGCATGACCTTTCCAGCGTGATTACATAATGCGTGAAGTCATGGACGCACACCGCAGAACTAGTGCAAAACAAGCATTTGTGGTTAAAAAGTATATAATTTTACTTATTTATTTTTTTTTTTTTAGAAAATGATGATCATTTTGCTAGATAAGACCCTTATTTCTCAGCTGAAAACATGTAGAGCCCTTTGAAACTGCACTGAACTGCAATTTGGACCTTCAACCCGCTGGCCACCATTGAAGTCCACTATATGGAGAAAAATCCTGGAATGTTTTCCTCAAAAACCTTAATTTCTCTTCAACTGAAGAAAGAAAGAAATTAACACTTTGAATGACATGGGGGTGAGTAAATAATCAGGAAATTTATTCTGGAAGTGAACTAATTCTTTAAATTTCATGTTTAATTCAATGTGTTACTTGCTGTTTCTTTGTAATTGTTCATGAAATTTACTAGCATTTTTTCTGAGTGAAAATGGTTCCTACACCCTTTTCAGTGCAGTATAAAAGATTTAAAATCTATTTTTAGTCTCAATTTCTGATGACATCCTCAGGGTTATGTTTCATTCTTGTTACTTATTCACCATCATACCTTAAGGTGACACGGCAAAGATTCTCTTTCATCTTGAAAAAAATCTGAGAATATGAGATTATTATAGCAGTAAAAAATGTGAGAGAGAAGCAGAGCCTAAATGAGAAATGACATGACAGAAGAGAGTATAAAGTATTCACTTTCTGTATGTTTTTTGCACAGAGGTGATTGATGCTGAAAGCCAACGTTTTCTCAAATTTCTAATTAAGAGACAAAAACAGAAAAAAGAGGGGAGGAGAAAGAGGTAAGAGACATGAGGTGAGATGGAAATCTTTTGGAACTAAAGAAGAGAAGGAAAGAAGAGAGACAGAGAGAGGAGGTAAAGGAAATGCCTCACATTCTTTCAGTGCTGAGAAGAGAACGTGTGTGTGTGTGTGAGATGATCGGATGGAAAAAGGAAACAGACAGTTGGGATGAGCGGGAGGAAGAGAGGAGAGATAAATAAAGGAAGAAAGTTCACATACCAGAAGGAAAGATGAAAGCGGAAAATAGGAGTAGAGAAAAGAAAATATGATAGACAGGGTGCCCTCACGTATCCTTCACGCCATGGAGATGACCTTTGACCTTTCTAACAACCTTTTGACACAAAGAGGTCAGTGGGTCGAGGCCTCACGCAACTAAACAAATGCACATTATGACCGCTATAGTCACAGCACACTCTCTTTCGTCTCTCTTCCTGCTCAGCACTCATTACACTCCTCACGCTCGCTCCTCTGCACTGCAACAGCTCAAAGTGGAGTAACAGCAGAATTTCATCATAATTTTGGTTTTTAAGCGACTGCTTCATTAGTGGTATGTACACATACACACACACATAGCTGTGAGGAGATGTAGATGTTTCAGCGGCTTTTCTCTGGGGTTAAATCTCTCTCTCATCCGCTCCTCCGAGCGTCAGTTTACTTGGGATTCCTGGGATGAGAGGGATGTGCGAAATGAAATATTAATGAAACGAAGGGCGTTTGGCGAATCTTTTACACTGTCCTGTTTCTGTGCCACTGCTAATGTCGATGGTCACCAGGTCCCCCTGAGGCCTCATAGCATGACATTTGAGTGGATTTGCAGAATGTCCTGAAGCATGTTACCCCTGTACACAACATGCCACTGTTTACAGAAGCACATTTTGTGGTGTGTGTGCGTTTGTGCACACTTTTTGAGTACTGGGTGTTGTTTTTTTTTTTGTTTTTTTTGGTGAATACATATGTATGATTTAGATACACATGAATGTATCTGAGATTTTTCCTTTTTCATTCAGTTCAATTTTTGATTTAATATTTAATAGATTCTGTGCTCATAAATTGCATTGTGCCAGCTCAGACTAAGTTAATATGTTATATGTTGGATATGTTGGATATAATCAAGCTCAGATGAAATCTGATTTTTATTTTCTGCTCTTTTGTGGTGAAAATCTGCAGAATGCTGGGGGATAAAATACATTGTTTAATTTATAAACCTATACTTTTTTAATTTTGTTTCAGTTTTATTAAGAATTGATTATATAATATTCGGTAATTTACAATTTAGAAACAACATTACTAGTTACTTCGTCAGTTTCGTCGGTCCACTGCCAAAGAAAAGCAGGAGTGAGTGTAGATTTGATACTGAATGATTCTGTGTTTTCGATTGATCGATTGATTAAAAAAATTCAAAGTTGAGAGGCACATTTTTTTTTTTTTTTTAATTGAACTACCTACTTTTAACTTGAGTGCCACATTTGTTTAGAATACCATGTCATTTTCAAGATGCTGTAAAAGACGCGAGGGTCACTGTCCATTTATCAAATTTTACATGGAAAAACAATGAAAAAGCAAAAAAAAAAAATGTTGATAAAAAAAAAAAAGAAAAACAATGAAAAAGCAGCAGTAGAATGCAAAAACTTGTTCTGTGTGATAGGGGTTGAACAACCCATTCTCACACCCAACTCGTCACATATTGAAGCTTGGTCAGGATCACTTGGCGTTGCTTTTTGACGCTCAAGGTACCCCTTAGCGTAATTTTTCGACGTGCAGGGTCCTCCGTTGCTTTAAATAGGAAACCCTTAGCGTCAATATGCCGACGCCATACTGAGAATTTTATCGTCATAATTAAATTATATATCGGGTAATAACATTGCCATTATTGCATATATGTTGGGGTGTGATTTTTCAATGTAAACAGCCACAACAGTTTTATTTATATTACATTATTTACACATTATGAGCACATAACCCAACCCCTGTCCCTAAACCTACCATTTGTCAATAAAACACAAGATATAACAGGCAGATACAACTACCGTCATAATTTATTAAAAAAATATGAATATCCCAAGTCTTCCGAGGCAAAACATTTGATTTGTGAGAGGAATAAACGCGATCGCCGTTTGCAGTCTCGTCTGTGCGCGAATTCAAAAAATGCCGCCAGAAGAAGCCTTGGTTGTGAAATGCTATTGGCTCTTGTGTGTCTCGTGACCGATTGCGTTATGCTGTTCTGACAGACTATTGGCTCTTTTGTGTCTCGTGACCAATTGCGTCATGCTACGGGACGGGAGTATTTTTTGAATGAGATGTGAGCGTGTTAACAAGAGCGGGATCATTTTCAGCGATTAAAACCTTATGTTTTGCTCTCTTCTTCTCATAAAGACTTCGTATGGCTTCAGAAGACCTGGAATGCAGCACGACTTGTTTGTAATGCTTTTATACTGCTTGTTTATGGGCAGTTTTTGCAATAAATACCGGTGACTGCACGTACATTTGCCTGTTATGTGTTTTATGTTGTTCAGAAGTGGGTAGGTTTAGGGTAGGGGTGGGTTAGGTGCTCCAATAAAAGTATAAATCTATATAAAATTATTTATATTTTTTACAAATGCATGCAAACCATTAAACTACGACAAACAACTGAAAACAACGGAGGAGAACGTATTGTCATTTTCCATAAGCGTCTTGACCTGACGCATAAAGCAAGCAATTGAAAGCAATGGAGATCCTATTTTGTCATATACTGACGCCAAGGGGCACTTTTGGCGTCTTTTGACGCCTTGGGAGTGAGAATGGGTTGGGTTGAACGACTTCTGTTTTTTTAAAGTCGACTTTTATGTGATGAAAGTCGAAGTCGACTAGTGGCTGATGACGTCATTAATGAACAAATAAGTCTGGAGCTGAGACTCAAACACCTTGTGCACAGCTATGGCATATGACACAGTGCTGCCCACATGTATTGCTCCTATAACAGCTCATTTTGATCAGTTCTTTTGTCTTTGGGTCGTTATATTTCTCACAGATTTCTGCTCATTCTAAATCAGATACAGATAAAGTAGCACAGTAAAGATTACATTCATATGAATGCATTAGTGAAAGCGATTGCGTGTGTGAATTAATTCTACCTGGCAGCGACTCTCTAGTAGTAGTGAAGCTGTGGGATTTAGTTATAAAGAAATATAAGCTTGAACTTTTCAGTTTCTAAGCTATTTTATTGAGAAATCACAGAACAGTGTTGACAATACATTTCGGCGCTGAAAGATTCTGTGCACGCGCGATTTGCGCATGATGTACGCGCTACAGTCTGTAGCCTACGTGTGTGCGTTACAGAGCAGCAGCGCATTATATTAGAATGGCGATTAACTGACCTGTACTATAAGCTGTTTAAAACGTGCATTCTCCTGTTCAGTTTCGAGCATCCAGTAATATAATCACACATGTCTTGTGGAGCGCTTTCAGAGCATGCATTTATTTGTCATTTTAACTGTTTGGAAACGGAGCTTAAATGTGGAAGTTCTTCAGAGATTTCTTATAAAGTTGCGCCTTCTATAGGACCAGCGACTAGTCGACGTCAAGCTTAAAGCGTCATAGCAGAGCATTAAAGTCGACTAGTCGATTAGTCGGTGCGACCCCTACTGTGTGAAGGGCCCCTAAATGATTCAATGAATCATTTTAGCGAATGATTCAAACGACTCACTCAACAGTCACTTGTCGCCACCTACTGGCAAAGCGGACCTGCAGAAAGAGTTTCTAAAAAACAATTTAGAAATCCCCAAAATATAATTGAAGCCAAATATTAAATAATAAGGCAAGGGTTAATCCGGATGTGTTAGAACTTTTTGAATTACATTAAAATTCTTCCAGTTCAAAGAGAACAAGAACAAAGAAAGATGCATATGCTGGAAAAATAGCAATGGTGGGAAGACAGAAAAATGCAAAGGTGTAGAAATGTGTAGCCTGTGTTGTAGAGGGGAAAAAGTGTCCACCATCAACTCAAAGACATGAAGGTATGAATGGACAGAGTGAATGAAGGAGATAGAGGAGGAGTAATCAAACTGAAAAAAAGGTGAAGACTGAGCGAAAAAAAGGAGGAGGAAGGTGAGAGATGAGGATATTTAAAGAGTGGGATGAAATCAGAGGGGGGAGAAGGATTGAAAGTACTGTAAAAAGCAAAAAATTGAAATTGTATCTGTGTGTTTCTCTCCTCTGTTCCACTTACATTTCCCTCAGGAATGAGTGGGATAGAGAGAAGTGGGAGAGCTTTATTCACACTTTTCCTAAAGAGATCAACAAACATGACGTAGGAAAAGAAATAGGCCTACACATACAGGTACACACATACTGTAAAAAAAGTAGATACCATAAGAGAAAATCAAACAGGCAGAACAGGACACACACACACACACACACACACACACACACACTCACACTTACTGATGTTAATGAGAGCTGATGTGTGCAGAGAGGTTAGCATATTTACTACTCTAAAAAAGCAATTAGCACCACAGAGAAATGAAATGAAAGAGTGAATAAAATATGGCTGGAAACAGATGGAAGGGAAATGAGAGTATTTGTGATAATGGGTTGAAAAAAATCAAAGACAAATGGAGTGGCAATCTAGAAGCAGGATTGGTAAATAAATAAGTTTTTTAAATAATAAAATGTAATTCCTATTTAAACTTTGTTTCATAAGGCACATTGCATTCCTTTTTAATTTTAATTGAATATTTAATTTTTATATATTGATTATTTTATGATTTCTGCCAAGAGAGACAGTAATACCACATGCAAATTAGTGCATATCCAGACTTTTCTAAAATGCCATCATGACAGTTTTAAGATCACTGGACATTTTGGAATGATTATTAATACTATTATTATTATTATTAATAATAATAATACAAATTTTCATGTTAAATAAAATATGTATTCAAAATATAACCACTTTAACTGTGTTTAAAATGTTATATTATATTTATATTATATTGTTGCAGTTACTGTACATTCCAGGATACTTTTTATGTAGGAAAGAGAAGATTAGAGTGTACAAACTAATCAGTTGAATCAAATAAAGATTCATTTCTTTGAGTTGTTGTAAATAGTCAACCCCAAAGGCTGATTCCAAAGTTGAGTTCGTTTTGGGAAAGTTTTAATTAGCAGTTGGGCTGGTTTGGTTTCGCAGACCTGGCAACCCTGAGTTTACTGCTGCTACTACAACACATACTCCAAAAGATTCTTCACAATTTCGATTCATTCCAGTGAATCAAATCGTGTAATTCTGTCCACAAAATGACTCGTTTTGGCAACAGAAATAGAAAAGCAATGAAAGAGGTGAAAAGCAAAGTTCATTATTCATTTTAAACAAGCAGAAGCTTATTACAGAGGCTTCCACCCAGGGCCGTCGCTTGGAATTCTGGGCCCTGAATTTGCTATGGGGCCCCCACAAAATCACGTTGGGGTGCATTATTAATGCAACAACCTTAATAATGCATTTTTGTCACATAGATAAGCACTTGAAAAGCATTGATTTTGAGCTAGACTGCTGGAAAGTTACTGCTAATAAATTCGGTGATCATTTCCTCACCTTCATTTCATTCCAAACCTGTATGACTTACTTTCTTCTGTTGTACACAAAAGAAGATTTTGTAGAATGTTACCAAATAGTTTTGGTTACCCTTGATTTCTACTGTATGGACAAAAATATAAATCGTGGCAGAAGCGCGGCGCACCATCGTCAGTGCTGTGCGGGTGACTGATCCCGCCCTGCTTTGACGCGCGGCTGGCGGATGCATCGGGGAGCGCTGCTTCATGCTTTTGGAGCATTTGCTTTATGCGGTTTCGCATGCGCTGTAATTAAAAAACAGCGCCTAATATCAGGGAGCTCACTCTCGTTTCGGCGATCGGCCCACTACTTGAATGAAATGTCCCGGTGCTCCCGATAGCCAGGCGATCACGGGCCCCCCAGACCTCTGGGCCCTATGCACTCTGTCACCCTTTCCCCCCCCACTAGCGACGCCCCTGCTTCCACCTCAGCTGCCAGTGGCTAATCCGGCTTTTCAAAGAAGCTGTGTGCTTACAATGAATGCACCTATATTTATTTATTTATTTATTGTTTTAAAATGAAATGTTAAATTGTAAACCATTATACTTTGTATTGCTCTGTTTAGTGTAAGATCTCACTTTGCCTGCCTGAGTCTGATGAGTCTGGAATCGAGTCCGAAGCTTGAATCAAAGTCAAGAGTCGATTCCTAGTAATAACGGTAACTTAAAGGGATAGTTCACCCTAAAATGAAAATTCTGTCATTAATTACTCACCCTCATGTCATTCCAAACCCAAAAGACCTTTGTTCATCTTTGGAACACAAATTAAGATATTTTTGATGAAATCCGAGAGCTCTCTGACACTCCATAGACAGCAAGGGTACTACCATGGTCAAGGCACAGAAAGTAGTAAGGACTATGGGATGTACTATGTACTATGTAGGCTATGAGAATACTTTTTGTGTGCAAAGAAAACAAAAATAACGACTTTGAGGGTGAGTAATTAATGACAGAAGTTTCATTTTTGAGTGAACTATCCCTTTAAGCTGGCGATTTAAATATTTTGGTACCTGAGGCAGACTAGACATGAATTTTAGTACTTGCACACAAATACTCATGGACATCACACAACACACACCCACACAAAATACAGTTTTATTTGTTTGTGTGCAAAATTAGAGCAAGACTTGCCCTGAGGAAAGATGTGGACAGATGAATGTTCCGTCTGAGACCATTTGACTAAGTCAAGTATTCTTGCTTACCTCTCTTGACACATAATTAAAAGCTTGTTTCTGTGTCTCTGTGTGCTACAGGGTACATTATTGTCATTCTCTGTTTATCGCTTTCTCTCCATGACGTTTTGCATTTGGCTCTGCTTTTCTAAATGCTTAACATTTGGCAGCACCACTTCAGGGATGTTTTTCTTTTACTGTAGCATCTGGAAGTACTTCAGAGTTTTCAAAAATACACACACACACGTAGACGATTCAGTCTATGAATCAGACATCAGATGTTGTGTCTTTGTTCTGAGGGCACTTTTGCATCACTAATGACTAGTTAACCGAGTGAAGCTGCTTTGAGCGTTCTGATACATGGGCCAGTGTCATTAAGCGCTGTCATAAGCAGCTGTGCCGCAAAGACATGACGTCATGTCTCCTGCAGTCCAATCAAGATGCATGAACAGTTGCAAAGAGCGAAGGCTGGTTTTATGACAGAAACTCGATGTCCAGAGCCCTTGACTTTCCGTGTGACTTTCTTTTTTCCGTGGAACACCAGAGTCAGTGTGACCGCTTCAGTCCTCTTTCATTTGCACTATATGGAGAAGACACATTCTTAATTATTGGTTTGCTGGAGTAAATGGTGACAGAATTTCCATTTTGGTGTGACCTATTCCTTTAAGTGTGATGAAGAGTTTTGTTTTATGGCTGTAAATGTAATCCTCTGGAGGTGCACCTTTTCTTTTTTTTCTCCCTCCCTTTATTAACGTTTTGCCTTAATTAGCAAATTGGACTGTTACCAATAATCCTGGAGGAGTGGCATGTGCCGGAGGAGAAAGAGAGGCAGGAAGAGAGAAAGTGATGGAATTTTTCAGAAATATCTCTGCGATGATGTAATGGATGAAAATTTGGGATGTGGCTGTAAGAGTCTGGGTAGCATATGTTTATAAAAAGATTTGTTAACTCCGGGACCAATTTTCACTATTAACTAGTTGCTTATTAGCATGCTTAGTAATGACATATTGGCTGCTTATTAGTACTTCTAAAGCACATATTTTGCATGAATATTCTACATCCCTAATCTTACCCAGTACCTAAACTTAACAACTACCTAAGTTACTAACTATTAAGAAGCAGCAAATTAATAGTTTATTCAGGCAAATTTATAGTTAATAGTGAGAATTGGACCTTAAAATAAAGTGTAACAAAAATATTGTTATATATATTAAAATAAGACATTGATTAACACAAAATATCTGGGTCGAAAATGAACCAGGGATTAGGGCAAAAATGTCCCTAGTATTTTAAATGCATGGTGAAATGCCTTTGTGATTAACTCCTTGCTTAAAAGACACAGTAAAGACATTTATGTTACAAAAGATTTTAAATAAATGTTGTTCTTTTTAACTTTATATTCAACAGAGTATCCTGATTATCATGATTTCCACAAAAATATTTATTGGCACAACTGTTTTCAGAGTTGACATTCAGAAAATGTTTCTTCAAAACCAAATCAGCATATTAGTGATTTTTGAAGGATCATGTGACACTAAAGACTGGAGTAATGATGCTGAACATTTTAAAATATATTGAAATAGAAAATAGTTATTTTAAATTGTAAAATATATTTCACAATATTACTGTTTTGAATGGTAGTTTATTTTAACAAATGTTTATGTCTTCAAATGCAGAATTTGGACATTTTTTAATATTTAAATCTATATGTCTTATTGTTCTTTTCTAGGCTTGGGTTAGAAGTATTTAACAAAAATGTATGGCACACCAAAGAAAATCCTCATAAATGTGGGGAAAAAACGACAGTGTCCAATGAACAGTGTACAGTAACATATAAGCACATGTTTGTCTCTCTCTCTGTGTCTGTCAGTGTTCAGCGGCCCGCGGTTTTCTCAGGAGCCGGCGGATCAGTCTGTGGTGGTCGGGGAGAGAGTAGTTTTGTCCTGCGTGGTGTTTAACTACACCGGCATTGTACAATGGACCAAAGACGGGCTTGCTCTTGGCATCGGAGAAGATCTGAGGGGTGAGCAAACACACACACACATCAGATCACACTAACCAAGGGCGTCATGCACCTTTTTTAGAGGGGAAATGAGTGACAGTATGAGCTCAATAAGAGCTCTAGGTGAGATAAGACAAGACCAAAGCACGACAGGAAAGTTTAGCAGTACAAATTTGGATAAGCATTAAAGGGGACATGGGTTCAACTGAATAAACTAAGAAAAATTGCAACTGCGTCAGTCAGCGATCGCCATGCAGTGTAGCTGTATCTAGTCATACTAGTTTGGAGTGACACGAGGACAGGTAGGATGACTGGATTTCAGTATAAAGCAAATTACTGAGCAGATTTAGATATGCGAATGCATGATTTCTGCTCAAGTGTTTTAGACAAACACTATCTTTACTTACACAAATTGTGCAACGTAATTTTCAATGATACAAATTCTTTTGGAATTAGGCTCAGAAATCTGGCAAGTCTCATGCCTCTATGCATGTCTTTACAACATATATGTTGCAATGCAACATATAGTACAACATACGATTTCTCCCTCTCCTCCATTTAAAATGATGCAACAGACATATTTTTTTCCTTTCATTGTCCAGACATTGCCATTTTCTTTCTTTGTCCTCTGTCTCGCTCTCTCTCTCTCTTTTTTTTTTGGACGTGTTGCTCTTTTGTCCGCTCTAATCACAGACACATACACATATAGATGTGCAAACACGCGCACAGGTTAAGCGTCTGCTTGCTGATTGGTTGAGCTAAAGGATGATGTAATCGTTGCCAATACTTTTGTCCTCCTGGTATCCAGATCGATGATGTCATAATGTGTGTGCCAGAGAGAGTGTGCAGTCTGAATGCCAATGTGTTGGAGTGCTGCCCTCTGGTGACAAACACATGTCCTACAAGCCACCACATAATCACACTGATTGGCTAAACTGGCTGTATGAACTATGGTTTGGGTTTTATAATTCAAAGCTTTCAATAAATTTACAAAGAATATGTATTCGTTTGAGCTGTATGTTTATTGTGAGGGGAAATCCATGGAATTAGGGACAGTCATGCAAAATAGTCAAGGCAAAATAAATATGAATTCTGACTGTACATACAAGCTATGCTGGGGCTTTTGCAGCACAGTATTATCTGCATCTGAAATGATAAATGCTTGAAACATTTTATCGTGTTAAAGTGTGATGGTGTGTGTGTGTTTCAGCATGGCCACGGTACCGTGTTTTGCGTATCTTGGATGTTGGGCAGTATAATCTGGAGATCACGTCAGCAGACCTGACCGATGACTCACTGTACGAGTGTCAGGCCACTGAAGCCGCTCTCAGGTCCAGAAGAGCTAAACTCACTGTTCTGAGTGAGTACACACTGAATATAATCAGAATAGCATACTGCCATTAAATCGTTTTTACATTATGTATAATGCGAGAAGTATGCACATATTCAGTAAACAACATCACACTGTGTGGAACACTCTATCCCACAATGCAATACACTCAACTTGAGTTTCCATTTCCAGTGTGATGAATGCACCTAAAGCAATATGTATCGTGTTCAGAGGTGGGTAGAGTACCCAAAAACTGTACTCAAGTAAAAGTAAAAGTAATAGTCTGAATAGTTACTTGAGTAAGAGTAAAAAAGTACCGGATAAAAAAACTACTCAAGTAGTTAGTTACTTTGGATCATATACTGAATATAGTCTATTTTTATCTATAGATATCTAGATTAAATTTATATATACATATACTGTGTATGTATGTATGTATATATATATATATATATATATATATATACACACACATATTCTATTAATAAAAGAATCCTGAACAAAATGTCACAGGTTCCAAAAAATATTAAGCAGCAAATCTGTTCCCTGTTGCAAAAAACAGCGTATGCTGGTAAGGTATGTTTTGAAGCATGGGATGCTGGTTTGAGCTGATTTAAGCTGGTCCTTTGCTGGTTTATGCTGGTCCGACCAGCTAAACCAGCATCCCAGCTTCAAAACATACCTAATCAGCATATGCTGGTTTTTTTTAACAACACTGGTAATAAATCAATATATTTGAATGATTTCTGAAGGATAATAAAACTCAAAAAACTGGAGTAACAGCTGATGAAAATTCTGATTTGCATCACTGAATTAAATTAAATTCTATTTTAAAGTATATTAATTATGTATTATAAATGTATATATGTATATAACCTCTGACACGGAGAAGAGTGAAAACTCCTCATATGACTGCTACAGAACATCTGAACATAACGAAACAAATGCACATTGACGGATCTTCTTCCGTCTGTTCTGCAAAATGTAAACAAATGTAGCCTTTATTTCTGCAAGCGTAAATATTGTGAAAATATCAATATTAATTGTGTCTAGGCAAGGCATTCCTCCTGGAACTAACGTGGGTTTGGCGGGTGTTCATTTCATACTCTGTGACAGCTTATTTAATGAATAAATTATACATAGTATTTAATGTGTAAGGTACATACTGTAATGTCATAGTGGTATCGTGTACTGTAATCGAATCTATACCTGTGGAACTGGCAGCACACGCGGTGTTCGTCTAATAAAGATCTTCATAGCTAGCAAACCATAGCCTTTGCAGATTTGCTCTCAACTGACTGTAGATCCAAAGCCAAGTCTTCAACGCTCCTGATGTTACAGTGAGAACTGCTCGGCGCGTGCGGCAGGGAACTGAACGAATCATTCAAACTGATTCGCGAACCGATTCACTGGTTTGCCAACTGGTTTGATCAAGCCTTCGAACAGAATTGACGCAAAAGAATGAATCATTCGCGAACGGGCATCGCTCATTGCCCAGAAAAAAAGTAGACGGCGCGTTTGGAATAAATTGAAGGATTTTTAACTTGTATTGCATTAAGATAAAGTAACGAGAGGAGCGTCGCCCACAGTAACGAAGTAAAAGTACCGTTTTTTCACTAAAAATGTACTTGAGTAAGAGTAAAAGTACCCATTTTTAAATATACTCTAAAAGTATTAGTTACCCAAAAAATGTACTCAAGTAAATGTAACGAAGTATATGTAACTCGTTACTACCCACCTCTGATCGTGTTTAACATTTCACTATTTGAACTGCACAAAATTGAATACAAAAAACTCAGTTATTTTTACATCTGAGATTGTTGCTGTGACAAGGTTGTAATATACGACTTTTTGAAATATTCATTGGTACATAATCTTCACAAATGCAGTATACAGTATGCACTGTGCAGTCCAAACATAGCCACCGACACACAGGAAATCTCTTTCTAAAGAATACATTCTGCTTTCTTTATTTAACTTGTTTTGTAGGAACACTAATAGCAGCTCCAGAGATGCTGTATTTAACTATTTACGTCTCTTTTTTTATGTGAAGCTATTCTGGCATGATATACAAAAGTGTACATTGCCATCATTACATTAGATAGACTTCAATGAAAAATCAAATCACTAACACAAGTTACATTACTACATTCAAAAGATTGGGTTTGGAAAGATTTTTTAAAATGTTTTTAAAATTATAGGCTGCACTTTTAAAAAGGCTGTACTTTTTTGTTCAAAACTAAAGTAATTGTGAAATATTATAACAATTTAAAATAACAGTTTTCTATTTTTATGTATTTTAAAATTGTATTTATTCCTGATGGCAAAAGCTGAATTTTCAGCATCATCGCTCCAATCTTTAGTGTCACGTGATTCTTCAGAAATCATTCTAATATGCTGATTTGATGCTCAAGAAACATTATTATTATTATCAATGTCGAAAACAGTTGTGCTACTTAATATTTCTGTAGAAACTGTTTTTCATAACTCTTTGATGAATAGAAAGTTTTTAGAACAGCATTTATTTGAAATATAATTTTTCCATTATAAATGTTTGCTATGTCTTTTAATCAGTTTGATGAATAAAATATTTTCTTTTAAAATCTTACTGACCCAAAACTTTTGAACAATAGTGTGTTGTACACTATATTTGCAAGGAAACAAAATATCATATATGTCCATATTTATAGATCTAACCTCTGTCCACAGTAAATCACTTTCAGCATATTATCTGTCTATCTGTGTAGTTCCTCCTGAAGGTCCTGTTATCCAGGGCTCTCCAGAGATCCTGTTGACAGCAGGAACCTCATATAACCTCACCTGTGTGTCTCGAGGAGCAAAGCCACTGTCAACGATAGAATGGTACAAAGATGGGATCATAGTGGAGGGAGCCCATACCAGCACTGTGAGTGAGCACACAAGCAAATGAAGATAGCATGAAAATCACATATATGAGAACAAACGGTATACATTATTTTTATATGTCTGTCTGTTTGTCAGGAGGTATTAGCGGACAGGAAAAGGGTGACCACAAAGAGTTTTCTGGAGATCCAGCCACTGGACACAGACACAGGGCGAAATTTCACCTGTGTGGCCTCAAACCTGGCCGCCCCACTGGGAAAGAGGGCCACTGTTACTCTCAATGTCCACCGTAAGTGTTTGTACACCTACTTTAGTGTGCTGGCATACTGTATATCCACAAGAAGGGCCCTAATGACCTCTCATTCTCTCTCCAGATCCTCCTACAGTCGTCCTGTCTATAGAACCTCGCTCGGTTCTAGAAGGAGAGCGAGTTAAATTTACCTGTCAGGCCACTGCCAACCCTCCCATTATGGGCTACAGGTTAGTGTGTAGTGTGGGTGTATATGCTGATCGCAGTGATGTGCTCTCTCTGTTTTACATATGCAGTGTTATTTTTATATCGTTTAGATACTATTATAATTTATTTGTCATTTTGTTGTATGTTTTTGACATTTTTGTTTATTCATTTATTTTAAATATATCTCTATAGTTTTTATAAATTTGTATTCAAGGTTTGGTTTTAGCTATTTTAGTACCTCAAGAAAATGAGAAACGCTGCCTTGGCAAATAGCTGAAATACAATAAATTAAAGTTTAAAAAAAAATATTTTATTTCAGTTAACAATGTAATGATTTCTTTGCATGAGTTTTAGTTAACTATAATAACCATAATGTGTTGTAGGTGGGCTAAAGGGGGCGTGATTCTGGACGGAGCGAGAGAAAGTGTGTTTGAGACGACAGCAGATCACTCGTTCTTCACTGAACCTGTGTCCTGCCTGGTCTTTAATGCAGTGGGCAGCACTAACGTCAGTATTCTGGTGGACGTTCACTGTGAGTATCTCAGTCCATCCGTCCAAAGATCTACCACACAGGTCTATTGATAGGTTTATGTTATACTGTATGAGTTTGCCATTGCTAAGCAGTTCTGCTAGTGCAAATTGTATTTTTATATATTTCATTCTCACATTTAAATATAGTTTTGTTTTGATTTTAATATCCATATCTAGAAAACACCATTTTCACAGCCACAGATTGAGAAATGTGTTTATTAAAATGCAGATTGAATATTTTCTGATGCCAGTTTGTATAATTTCATTTAGGGAAATGTTTTTGTTTTTTAATTACTTTTAGTGGTTCATTTGTATTTTTTCTGTTTTTCTGTTGTTTTTAGTTTAAAAAAAAAAAAATCTTCATCTTAATTGTTTAAAGTAAAATATAATAACCTTGTTGTCTTCTTTTTCTCTTTCATGTAGTTGGCCCAATTTTGGTGGTGGAGCCGAGGCCTGTAACAGTGGATATTGACTCTGATGTCACACTTAACTGTAAATGGTCAGGAAATCCTCCGCTCACCCTCACATGGACCAAGAAGGGCTCCAGTATGGTTAGTGCACTCTAGATAATGCTATCTACACCCTACAAAGTTCACTCACCTCTAACACACATGAAATTTTTTTACACATGTACACATACAGCAAAATCACTCTATGACTATTTTTAATGCTGTCTATCTTTCTTTATTCAACTCTTTGTTTTTCAGGTCCTCAGTAATAGTAATCAGTTATTCCTGAAGTCTGTGAGTCAGGCAGATGCAGGACAGTATGTGTGTAAAGCCATCGTTCCCAGAATTGGTGTCGGAGAAACAGAAGTCACTCTTACAGTCAATGGTCAGTAACACATACATAACTACACAAAAATATGTCTTAGATTTGAAAAATGTGATATGACACTCTTATGATGTGATTGGGTGTCCAGGTCCTCCAATCATCTCGAGTGAGCCGATCCAGTATGCCGTGAGAGGAGAGAAGGGGGAAATCAAATGCTACATAGCCAGCACTCCTCCGCCAGACAAAATTGTGAGTTGAAATCCCACTCTGTACAGTACATACATACAGCTTTTATTACAGGTTATTCTGGACATGTGGCATGCTGTGATTTACCGCAAACATGCATTTCATGCATTGCGCAGATACTGTGTAAAAATGAATGTGGAATAAATAATCAAGATTTTTTTAGTACAGAAATGTCTGTAGCACTTTATTTTACAGTCCTGTTCCCCATGTACATACTGTGTACTTATTGAAGTAATTACAATAACTGGGTAATAACTAGGTGCTAACCCTGAACCTACCCCTAAACCTAACCCTGCCCCATGTAGTTACCTTATATTACCAGTACTTTCTTAGGTATGTACACTTTAAGTACACTGTAAGTACATGAAAGTATACGTACTGTAAAATAAAGTGCAACCGAAATGTCTCTTTCTAGAGCTCTAAAGTTTGTGCTTTTGAGGTGGGGCTACTCTTCCTTTTTTACAAGTAGGAAATTCTGGTTATGCATTGCCGATGTAATTTCCCTGGGTTCCAGTGCTGTTTCTTGACACTAATGGTGCAGAAATGACATAAAGCAGCTTTATTCAGCTTTATGTATTCTATTAACGTCTCTTACTGTACTTGTTTTTCGTCCTTCCTTTATCATCTTTACACTATACTTGATTGAATACTGAGAGAGCTGAGAGAGAGTGAGAGAGAGAGAGCCAAAGGAAGCGTGAAAAATAGAGGTCAAGAAGATATCAAATGAGACATGAAAGATGAGGAGGGCTGATGGGGAGGGGGAGAAAAAGAGTGACGGCACAGAACAAAGTCCTGTACCTTTCAGTGTCGATTATCACCAGCCGACGACACGACATGACAGACAAATGAGTGAGCTTTTAACAATCTCAGCACTTTACTCAACGCTCTGCCTCTTTTCCTCCTTCCTTCACTCTCTCTCTCCTTCTTCCTTCCACCTGTCCTCTAGTCACCCTCCTCATCTTTATTGTTCTCCTTCACCCACCATTCTAGTCACTCTTTTTCCTTTCTCTCATTTTAGCATGCTTCTTTGTCACAATAAAAACTGCTGTGCTGAATAGGTAAAACAAATAAGAATAGTGCAAATGCAGCAAATGTGACCCTGGACCACAAAACCCATAAGGGTCAATTTTTCAATAGGACAATATTTGGCCGAGATACAACTATTTGAATATCTGGAATCTGAGGGTGAAAAAAATACTGAGAAAATTGCCTTTAAAGTTGTCCAAATGAAGTTCTTAGCAATGCATATTACTAATCAAAAATTAAGTTTTAATATATTTAAGGTAGGAAATTTACAAAATATCTTCATGGAACATGATTTTTACTTAATATCCTAATGATTTTTGGCATAAAAGAAAAATCTATAATTTTGACCCATACAGTGTATTTTTGGCTATTGCTACAAATATACCCCAGCGACTTAAGACTGGTTTTGTGGTCCAGGGTCACAAATAAAGTATGGTGTTTAAAAAAAAAAAAACACAACATAAATCAATATAATAAATAAAAATAAGAAAAGTAAAAATAGCAGTATTAAAATAGTAAACAAAGAAAACAAATATTAACAGATAAAATCATTTAAAAAAATAAATAACTGCAAAAAGGTAAAGAAGAATAGTGAAAATAGAGGGAACAAATTGTAGTATTAACAAAGAAAAAAAGGAATGGTTTATAAAATAAAATAAAATAAAATAAGACAACAGCCCAATATTAATTATTAATATAAATAATTATTAATATAAAACAAATAGTAATATTAACTAATATACAGTGCCCATAGAAAGTCTTCATACCCCTTCATTTTTTTTCACATTTTGTTATGTTGCGTTATTATGTTAAACTGCTTTAAATTCCTTTTTTCCCCACATAAATCTACACCCCACTCACCATAATGACAAAGCAAAAACCGGATTTATCACAACTTTGCAAATTTATTAAAGAGGAAAGCACAAGTCTTCATACCCTTTGCTTTTACACTTGAAATTTAGATCAGGAGCATTCCAGTTTCACTGGATCATCTTTGAGATGTTTCTTTACTCCGACTGGAGTTAACCTGTGGCAAATTCAGTTGATTGGACATGATTTGGAAAGGCACACACACACCTTTCTATATAAAGTTTAACAGCTGAAATGGATGTCAGAGCAAAAACTAAGCCATGAGGTCAAAGGAATGGCCTG
Organism: Onychostoma macrolepis; assembly: GCF_012432095.1. Lineage (NCBI taxonomy): Eukaryota > Metazoa > Chordata > Actinopteri > Cypriniformes > Cyprinidae > Onychostoma > Onychostoma macrolepis. The sequence goes on along the minus strand of NC_081156.1, from coordinate 27,969,180 downwards.
CAGAGCTGAGAGACAGGATTGTATTGAAACAGATCTGGGGAAGACTACAAAAAAATATATGCTTTGTTGAAGCTTCACAGGAACATTTGGCCTCCATAATCCTTCATGGATAAAGTTTGAAACAATCAGGACTCTTGGCCAAACTGAGCAATCGAAGGAGAAGGGACTTGGTTAGAGAGGTGATCAAGACACTGATGATCACTCTGGTTGAGCTCCATGATCTTATATGGAGATGGGAGAAACTTACAGAAGGACAAACATCACTGCGACACTCCACCAGTCTGGGCTTGATGGCAAAGTGACCAAACTCAAGCTTCTTCTCCTCAGTAAAGATACATGAAACCCTGATTGGAATTTACAAAAATACACCCAAATAACTCTCAGACTATGAAAAAGAAAAAGATTCTCTGGTCTGATGAACCTCAATTCCTTATTCATGTCTGAGGGAAACCAAGCACCGCTTATCACCTGCATAATACCATCCCAACGGTGAAGCATGGTGGCGGCAGCATCATGCAGTGGGGGTGTTTTTCAGCGGCAGGGACTGGGGAAGTGATCAGAGAAGACAGAAAGCTGAATGCAGCTAAATACAGATATCCTTAATGAAAACCTGGTCCAGAGGACTCAGAACCTCAGACTGGGCTGAAAGTTCACCTTCCAACATGACAATGCAGGAGTGGCTTAGGGACGACTCTATGAATGTCCTCGAGTGGCCCAGCCACAGCTGGGACTTGGAACCAATCAGACATCTTTGGAGGAACCTATAAATGGCTGTCCACCGATGGTCCCCAGCCAACCTGACAGAGCTTGAGATGATCTAAAGAGAAGACTGGCAAAAAAACAAAACAAATGCAGATGTGCAAAGCTTGCTGCATCATACCCAAAAAAACCTGAGGCTGTAATTGTTGCCAAAGTGCTTTAACTAAATTTTTGAGTTACGGGTATGAAGGCTTGTGCAATGTCATTTGTTCAGTGTTTCCTTTTTAATAAATTTGCAAAGTTGTGATAAATCCGGTGAAAAAAAAGTAATTTAAAGTAGTTTAACATAACACAACATAACAAAATGTGAAAAAAAGAAGGGGTATGAAGACTTTCTATAGGCACTGTAATATTAACAATATATATTTTAATTTACATTTTTAAATGATAATGGCAAAAATGTAAAATAAGTGGAAATAGAGGGAAGAACTATAGTATTTAAAATTTGAATGGTTTCAATGGAATGAATTATAAAAGAAAATGTATAAAAAATATAATAAAACAACAGTCCAAAATAACAGTGTGAAAAAGCAGTATTAAAAACAATAAACAAATGGTAATATTAACAAATAAAATAATAGCTTCTAAATTATCAATTAAAATAACAGCCAAAAAAGTAAAGCAAGAATAGTGAAATAGGGAAAAAGTAGTAGTAAAAAACTGAATAAAAATAAATAAATAAACAGTCCACAAACTTAACAGAATGGAATGAACCATTGGAGTAATATTTAAGCAAGTTATTAAAGGGAATAAAAATGAAATTAAAATTAGATTTGCCCATAATAGTACTATTATGCATGAGTTTAGTAATAGAGACTCACACTCCTCTGTTGCTCTCTCTCTCTGTCTGATCGCTCACTGGATAATGAGACATGACACAACAGGACTGGCCTTAATGTGAAGACGGTACTTATGAGATAATGAATAATGGAATAAACGAGGAAAGAAAGTGGAGGAGAGGAAAGGAGAGTGGGCCATATGCTTTTTGTTCCTCATCCTCTCGTCCTTCTTGTTGCGCTCCCGCTCTCTCTGTCGCTCTGTTGTCAGTTTGAGAGGGACATTAGTGCTGTGAATATTTGATGGAGTGTTGTTCATTTTGTATGAGCTATCTGCTCTCCCACAGTTCAGAGCAAAATCCTAAAACCCTGCTTGTGTGTGTATTTACTAATGTGTGTGTGTGTGTGTGTGTGTGAATGCATACATGTTTTTCTGCAGGTTTGGGCCTGGAAGGAGAACGTGTGGGAAAAAGAGAGAGGGACGCTGTTGGAGAGGTACACAGTGGAACAGAGCCGACCTGCGTCACAAGGGGGCGCCGTTCTGTCCACACTCACCATCAATAATGTTATGGAGTCTGACTTCCAGTCCACCTACAACTGCACAGCATGGAACGCCTTTGGACCAGGAACCATGATCATCACGCTAGAGGAGACAGGTCAGGAAAAAACACTCTGGTAGATACAGTATAGTGTCTATAGACCTGTCTTATTCTCTCCCTCTGTCTCTTTCTTAGGTATAATGTCTGTAGGTATAATAACTCTCTCTCTCAGATATAGAACATTCATACTTTCATAGGTCTATATCAGATATGTAACAACTCGCTCTCTCTTTCTCGCTCTCAGATATAGCATCTGTAGGTATAATACCTGTCTGTCTCTCCCACAGACACAGTGTAATGTTTAGGTAAAGTGTAGTGTGTAGATGTCTTTCTCTCAGATATATAGTGGCTGTAAATATAATAATTTTTCACTCAGATATAATGTCCATAAGTGTCTTTTTTAATGTCTGTAGATTTTTATACCGGTCTCTCTATCAGATACAGGTGCATCTCAATAAATTAGAATGTCGTGGAAAAGTTCATTTATTTCATTATAGTGAACTGGTGGGTTTTTGTTAAATGTGAGCCAAAATCATCACAATTAAAAGAACCAAAGACTTAAACTACTTCAGTCTGTGTGCACTGAATTTATTTAATACACGAGTTTCACAATTTGAGTTGAATTACTGAAATAAATGAACTTTTCCACGACATTCTAATTTATTGAGATGCACCTGTATATTACCTGTAGGTATAAATGGTCTCTCTCTTATATATATTGTCTGCAGGTGTCTTCATCTCAGATACAATGCCTGTAGATGAGATCTGTCTCTCTCACACTTAGAAATAGTATCTGTAGTTATAATAATTGTTGCTCTCTCTCTCTCTCAGATGTAGTGTCTTTAGGTGTCTTTCTCTCAAATGTAACACCAACATATAATACCTCTCTCTCTCTCTCAAATTTAGCATCTCTAGATATTATGCCTATCTCTCTCTCATATAGAATTTATAAGTGTTTTACCTGTCGTTCCCTCTCAGATATAGCATCCGTTGGTCTCTCTCAGATATCTCATTCCTTTCTATTATACATGTCTCTCTCTCAGATGTAGTACCTGTAGATATTATACTGTCTGTCTTTGACTTAGACGTAGAGTCTGTAGGTAATATAAATGTCTGTTTCATGCCTGTCTCTCTCTGTCTGAAGAATAGTGTCTGTATGTTTATACCTGTCTCTCTCTCTCAGATATAGTGCCTGTTGGTGTGATAGCAGGTGGATCTGTTGGATCTTCCATTTTGCTTCTGCTCCTCCTGTTTGCTCTGATATTCTATCTGTATCGACAGCGCAAAGGCAGTGAGTACACTGTGTATGTGTGTGTGTGTGTGTGGCTGTGTGTGTGTGCATCTGTGTTTCATGTTCATTTGTTTGTGATGAATTTGTCCAAATTATCACTGGGATTCAGATTCTAAGAAAATAAATATACATGTGTTTTAAAAGGCAATGCTCTGAAAGTCAAATGGTGAAAAAAAATGTGTAAAAATGCTTGATTATGGTTTGCTGCCCCCGTGTGGCTACAAGACAGAAAAGAGATTAAAAAAAAGCATGTCTAAAGCATCTAAATCAAATTTACCGCATATTCAAAATTGAAATGATAAATTATATTTTGAATTTACGTAAAATATATGTTGTTTATTTATTCATTTCAATAATAATTCTATTTTTAGAACTACTATTAACATTTTTGTTAATACTCTTCCCGCACTAATTGAAAATAATGGATATTTTAATTTTAATGTATTTATATGCATTTATATTTACAAACATAGTTCATATGCTTCTTTTAATTTATGCTAAATTTAAACATATTTTAAACAAAATAAAAAAATAAAAAAGCAGAAATCAGAATAAACATTACTGAAAATTGCAAACTTAACAGAAACAGAAGAAAATTCTCAGCAGGTTTTACCATTTACGCAAAAACAGTTTTATGCTTTTTTTCATTGAAACTTTGACGTCATCTCATTGCAATGCAAAATATCCATTTTAATGAGACACATGCTAAAGATTTATGTGCTCTACCTTCTATTGAGCAGCCTGCTAACACATAGGTTGTAGGTTCAGTCTGAGGTAACAATAAAATTAGTGAAATCGTAATCTTGCTTTCAGACCACTGCCTATAAACTGCCGCGGTTTAATGGAACCATTAAATCATTTCATTGATTAAAGTGATGTGAGGCTTTGAGTCAGTGATCTATTATGCTTGCAGGTCGTCGTGGAGTCACTTTGAAGCCAGACATTAAAGTGGAAACGGTCAACAAGGAGACTCACAGTCTTGAGGAAGAGGCTGCCGGCGCCTCCACAGCCACACGAATGGTAAAGGCTATGTATTCTGTGAGTATCTATAGCATAAACTAGACTGTCAGGCTGTCTGATATAACATTTATAAATATATGGTCAGGTCAGACATGCTATTTTATTACCAGTAATTAAGTCTGTCATGTCAGAGTTTGGTTAGTTCACATTGATGGTTAGTTTGGTTAGCTCACCTATCCAGCTGCAGAGAAGTGTGACGAAATTTTGTCGGGCACATGGTTTCTAAAACATTGTGCCTCATGAATCACTGCAGTTCAAATGTTTGGGGTCGGTAAGATTTGTAATGTTTTTGAAAGTAGTCCCTTATGCTCACCAAGGCTGCATTTATTTGATCAAAAATACAGCACAGTATATTGAAATATTATGTTATATTAATGTAATGTAATGTAATTTTTTCTTATGATAGAGAAGCTGAATTTTCAGCATCATTACTCCAGTCTTTAGTGTCACATGATCCTTCAAAAATCATTCTAATATGCTGATTTGGTGCTTAAGATACTTCTTATTATTATCAGTGTTGAAAACAGCTGTGCTGTATAATATTTGGGGAAACCATTTTTTTCTGGATTTTTTGATGAATAGAAATTTCAGAAGAACATCATTTATTTGATATAGAAAGCTTTTGTTAACAATTATTGTGATCAGTTTAATGCCTCCTGCTTTATTCATTTTCATATATTGTTTTTATTTCTTTTAAAAGAAAATCTTTCTGAACCCAAACTTGAATGGTAGTGTAGCAGTATGAAATATCAATCATATTGTGATTGTAATCCTTTGTGAAGCATTTTTGCTTTCAGTGAAAATAGAAAAATGACTTGTTGCTGGAGCATCTAGTGTTTATTTGAATATGGTTTAAGTGCTCTATACAATATCTACTATCACATTATCTAGTCCAGCTTTGGCAGCAAACATTTACATTACCTTTTAGTCTGACTGAAATTAAACTATTAAAGTGCATGTAAACATACTTAGTGAGTTTAGAAGCCACCAGTTTTAGTGCTTTTCAAAATGAGCCATTTCTGTTTAATTTTATTCATAACAGTGAAAGAATTAAAGAAAGATATTGTTGAATACATAAATAAAAGATAAATCTGTAAATAAAAAGTATCTAATGGTGAAAGACTTTCTTTCCACCACAAACTTAAGAACATCTATTCTTCACCAATTCTGATAAAGCTGATATCCTGTTTTCCTCCCTCTCTCTCCTTCTCTCTTCCTCCCTCTCTCCGTGTGTGTGTTTTGTCGTTTGATGGTTTAGTTTCTTCCCTCTGTCTCCCTCTCTCCCTCCACCCAGCCCTTCAAAGATGACATGGACCTGAAGCAGGACCTCCAGAGCGACACGGTGGAGCCCAAGGTGGAGGAGTTTGAGCCCAAGGTAAGAAACAGCGCAGGTGCATATAGACATCAATGCTATACTTAAAGGAGAAGTGTACAATTGTTTTGGAATTCCAGTTTACTGTTTACTGTCAGTTTACGTTTAAGTACGTTGATTGCCTCTAAAAGTGTAAAAAAATACTGTGGCACTATCAAACCATTTCACTGTTTGAGACCTCAACCAGCCTCACACAGTAACACTGGCTCAACCAATGCTGTGAGTTTGGGGCGGGGCTATATATTTGCTTGACCAAAAGCAGACCTCCTGTTTGTGTTCTAGTGTTCTTGAAAGCTGTGATTATTTTTCAAATCCTGTTTGCTGATGCTGGTGGTGCAGAAATTACACACTTTAGCTTTAATGTTTGACACAGACAGAGGAAGTATTATAGCTATGATCCAACATGTTTATGGAGTTATTTTTCTAAAATATACAATACAGTAAGACTTTATTTTCATCAAAGTATACTGAAAAAAATGTATTACAGTATCCATAAAAATATTAAGAAGCACTACAGTTTTCAACATAATAATAATAATCAACATAATGATAATAATATGAAATGTTTCTGGAGCATAAATTCAGCATATTAGAATGATTTTTGAATGGTCATGTGATACTGAAGACTGAAAATCATTCAAATCTTACCAACCCCACACTTTTTAACACACAGATGTTTACACACCCCTATATAGTGCATGTAAACCAGGACTAAATGTGTGGCCACATTACAGAAATTTCAGCAAAACATGACCAACTTGTGTGATGCCTCATATATAACTCTCAATCTGACAGATTCCTATTGCAAAGGCTGAGTTTAACCCATGAAATTTACATGAGCAAACTTAATTGTGAAATATTACATATCATATCAGTGAAATGATATATTTCTGTAATTTCAGGACCCCACCAACGGCTACTACAACGTTCGAGCTACGACACATGACGAGGTCCGCACCTCCACCCGCTCCCTGCTGTACCAGGAATTCCGGCCACCGAACCCCGCTTCAGTTTCAGCGACAGCCGGCGGCCCAGTGGCCAACATTCACCCGGCACCTACAGGCCGTTACGAGCCCCGGCCCGCTTCCCGAATGGCTCACAACACATACACCCATTTTAACACCATTGCCAGGGCGTCGCAAATCCAAGCCCCGCCCAACCCTGTCTCCAAGACCACAGACTATTCTGGAGAACGTGGTCTGCTGGAATCAACCAATCCGCTAGCTTTTGACAGCTATGCTTATTCAACAACACCTCAATACAGGTTAGGCTTCGCCCCACCTTTGGAGGCAGGACCAGCCTATGAAATGTATCCTACGGGACAAGGGGTGGGGACGAGTCAAGACGCTAACACGGGAAAATACCCCAGCTCTGCCCAGTTTCCATATTCAACCCCGCCCACAGAATACTCTCAGAGACACACGCAGAGAATGCAGACTCATGTGTGAAACAAACACACTTGCCAATAAAAAAGCACTTCCGTGGATGAAAATATATGGTACACATTCATTTTTACACACTCTTACAGTCTGAAACTTTCTCTCCAACACAACTATATGCAAACACACACACACACACACACACACACACAGACATTGCATTTTCTACCTTTACAACAATATGATTGAGAGAAAAAAGTGCCAAAATAATAAATGACTGCAGCAGAAGAGGAAATCCCAAGAGGTCACAGCAATGAGCGGAGAGAAAGCATGTAAACCTTATCATCTTTCCCTCTTCTTTCCAAATTTGAAGAAGATGGGTCAATGTGGTAAAACCAATCCTCTAAAATCTCTGCACCAAAATGAGACACTGCAAAGCAGCCACTGGACGAGTTTCTCCATGTGAATTGTATTGGCTGAAAGAATGGCCAATAGAAGGCTGGAGGGCACCAGAAGCCATCAACTATTGAGTATAAAGCCCAGTGAAAGCCTGATCGCTATGCACTGGAGTTTACACGACCTGTTTAGATCTGTCCCATCAATCAACCTAATAAAACGTTTTTAATGATGGGAATTGTGGGTGGGCTCGGACTGATTGTATAATCCACAATGTGATATTGCAGAACAAGTCAGCGAGTTGAAGAATACTGCAGGTGTCGACAATCGCTTGTGAAAGAACTCACCGTACGGCCCGCTCACATCACCACTGCTCACACTGCCCGAGCTCCTCGTAGGAATAGCTGTCCGCTGCCAGTTTGAACTCTTCTGATAGGACGGAGACGTGAGTATCTGGGTAAACGCCACCAGTGCTTTTAACTCTGAAAGCTGGAGTTTATGTAACATTTTAGGATTTTCTTTTTTTACAAATGGATGCTACTCACAGAGTGTCAAAGTGAGCTTACGGACTCTTCTCTGAACACACGCTCTGCCTCCTTCCAAGAAAACCTCATGAGTATTTGACGTTTTGTGTTTCTATGTGTGTGTGTGTGAGAGAGAGTGTGTGTGTTTGCTGATGTGGAGGAAAAAACTGAATGTGATGACTCGCTTTCTCTGAAGTGTCCATGTATTTGTCCTTCACACTTTCAAAGTAGAGTAGAGTGCTTTTCCATATTTGTATCTGAACTAAATTGCATTTGAAAGCGCTTTTATAGTATTTTTCTAAGATGTCGGTAAGGAGTCAAAGATCGAATGGTTTTTGGTATAAGCAATGTAAAGGAGAACATTGTTTTAAAACTTTTTTTATGTTCATGATTTGTACATTTGTCTAAATTCTGTAAAGGGATGTTGAATCAGATCATAAGAGCAGATTTAAAATAATAAGTTTAAAATAATACTAAAATGGAAGCGATGTATTCATTCAAGTCCCAAATTCTGTAAAATCTCTTTTGTGCTAATACAAATAAAGAAGGGCTTTTATTATGAGCTCAAAAAGCTCAATTTGTACAGAAGATGTTTCTGCTCTAGAGTTAAAATCCGGCTTGATTTAGGTTTAATCTTCTGAAATGTAGCCTACATCACCATTGGCCTATACTAAAAGTTTATACATTCAAAATATGCAATGATCAATACATTTGGGTTCAACAAATTAGCATTTTTAATCAGATTTGTCAGTTTATGAAATAAAGTAGAAATTTCACAGTGAATTGGTTTAAAGGAGCCGCTCTGTTAAAGTTTGCAGGCGCATTATTTACAAAAATTTTTTTTTAAATTAACTCTCCATGTTAAATCTCTTATGACTTTGAGACTTATTTGGCACCTTTTATGTATGACGAGAGGACAATGAATTTGATGAATCAAATTCACATATCAGAGACAGAAAGATGAGGGAATGAATGTGCAATACTGTTTATAGTGTGTGAATGTGAGAGCATGTTTCACTGACTCTTGAGATCCATTTCCTCATGCTCCTGTTAAAAAAAAAGACCTGTACTTCATATTGTTTATGATTAACTTTATTTTGTTTACGTCTCTTTTATTCATGTTAAAATGTAAAATACAAAAGAAAAATATGACCCATGTGCTTTTTCCCCACAGCAACTTTGTTTTTTGCTTTTTAATTGTATGTGGTTATTTTTCCACAGCATTATAAAATAAAAACATCTTTCATAGTGACTCATTTTGTCATACAGTAACAGCATCATACATAGTACCTCATTTTAAAGAAATACAGGCTTACATAGGAAACGCATATTGGGGACCAAACATAGGGATTCACATTTAAATTTCAAATTAAATCTACAGTGTACATCTGGATATAGAGAAAGAAAATTATAATTATACGTTAAAAAAACAAATGAATAAATGTTTTATATTTTTCATTATACAGTTGATATAGGCAAAATTCTGACATTGTACAGATAGATGTTTGTGCTTTCAATGTTCTTTGGGTTATTTTAAAAATATTATTGCAGCCTGGAAATAAACCATGTTGGTTCCAGAGGAGAACTGGGGATTAAGTTGTTCTGCACCACTTTCTTTTTGCCTAATTTGTGCAAAATCTCTTGCTAAACTGTCAAACCTTCATTTTAACCACCAATGCAACCAAGTATTTACCTTACCTCTACATGCTTGCTAAAGTTTGATGTCGAGATTTTATAGGCTGCTAGTTTGGTCTCCCTAGGCAAACACAGTTTATACTGCATAATAGAGCTTAAATATGGCCAGAGGTTAATTTCCTTCAAGTTCAACTTCAGCAAAATACGACGGGGTTTCATTTTCAGCTGGGTCTGCACCACTACTGCCTGTCTTGTCCGTCTCCATCTTTCTTGCGATTTTAGTGCCAGTTTGTTCTCCTGCTCATTATTTACTGCAGTAGTTTCGACTTTCGAGGGTGCAATTTATATTTTAATTTTTTTTACTCAGTTATTAATGTGTTTTAAAATGTAGCGAAGTACAATACTTCAAACAAAATATACTTAAGTAAAAGTAAAATTACAGATTTTAAAAATTACTTTAAAAAGTAGAAGTACACAAAAAAGCTACTCCATTACAGTAACGCTTGTAAAGGTAATTAGTTACTTTCCACCTCTGCTTAAGATCCATGCCATCATGCTCCTGTTAAAAAAGAACTGTGTTGGTGCCATTAGCCTTGTGGACAGCATACAGACATATAGTGCTCTTACGCCTTACGCTATGGGCCTCCCGAGTTCGATTCTCGAGTCCCGACCTTTCTCTTCCACTTCATTTCCTGTCATTACTCAACTGTCCTATCAAAATAAAGGCCTAAATAAAATAAATGTATTGATAAAAAATTTATTTTATATTGTTTATTGTTATTCCCATATAGCAACATTTACTTGTTTTACATTCCACAGTATAACGCTTGGAAACATTTACATTGTCATATAGCATTATATATACACACCTTACATTAAACAAATCTTACACAGTAAAACATAAGAATATTACTGAGACAACTCATACATACAGTACAGTTGGGACCACAAACAAAATAGGCTCGATTTAAAAGTTAAAAGTTATAACAAAGTAATAGTTTAGATTCATGGGTAGATGCTCTTTGGATCATTCTCAAATCATGTTGGAAAACACAATCATCAGGTTTTTACACATACTTATGGAGTTCATGCCAGTAATATAATTTATAGTGGAATATTTTTGTGAATTAGCAACTTGTATATATATATATTTGTGAATAGAAGCAATTTGTTCCATCTAAAGAAGCTGTAGCGGCTGTTTACACCCACTGGGTCCAGACTCCAGTTCACTGTACATTTCCTCTGTAATCATGTGTTTGATAGATAGATAGAAAAAAAACAACAACAACAGCCAGTTGAAATACTGTATTGAGCCTTTTGTGAGCCGGACAATTGAATAATCTGCATAAATACAATATTAATAAACAATAAATATGATATACACAATAAATATCAATATAAATACTTCACAGATCATAATATTGAATTTTGTACAATGGGCTAAATAAAATGCTCATCAAGGGTTTAATCTATATTGATCACCTAAGTGTCCAACTTTAAAAATTGCTAAAGAATTACTGATTACACTGAGTAGGATTTACTTTAGGGCTAGGAAACAAATTTCACTCAGTAATTGCCAGCATATATTATTGTAAAGAAATGGCAACTAACACTGAACTCAATGTGAAACTTTTTAAGTAGAAAGACTGAAATAGTATTTTCCTGTAATCCAATAATCTTCAAAATTAGTGTAAAAGGTGTATAACAGCGTAGGTTGTTAAATATTCAATCTCTGACATTAATTTTATTTTGTAACGAGCATTACAATGTGTTAAAAAGTTATGCAAGCAACATCTGTAATTCATTCATGGGATGATGATTCGTCGTGGAAACCATACTTCCCTTCCTGTTCTATCCAAAATACTCAGTCTGATCTCCTTAGTGTTGAAATTTACAAACACTTCAAAGGTCGGATGATAGTTTGGACAATCAAAATTACACTGAAACCTCTCAGTCTGAAAAAAAAAAAAAAAAAAAATCACAAATAAACTATGTTAAACTATCACACAAATTATTCAAGGTGTAAAATATGCTAAAAACAACTAGAAATCAAGAAAATATTTCAAGGAAAGCATTTACTCTTCAGTGACATCTTAGTGACATTAAGTAGAAATCTAACTGAGAATATATTGCTGATGTTACCTCTGGCTGCACTGTAGATACTTCTGGTTGACAACACAGACTGTATTCTGATCCTGGGGCGAGAACGCATGTTGAACTGGTTTTAATGTGTGTACTCTCTTTGTGCTGGCCCTGGACCTTAAGGGAGGAAAAGTCAGAATTTTTAGATGTGAAAGCCAGAGGCAAAATAGGTAAAATGGTTCCTTCCAGCATCTTGACAAAAAAGAAGCATTATCAAATAAAAACTAGGCTAAATAGTGTTTAGTGCTCTCTCGCTTAAGAGATTTCCCTTTTACAATGTAATATATATATATATATATATTATGAGTTGAACGGTTATAATGGGATAGCAGTAACCCATATGTTAACAATGCAGTCATCTAAAGTATGCATATATTTTCCAAAGGAATAATGTTTAGTAATGTTTGTCTCTCAATAGGGAAACTATGGCCATTTCATATGGATCTGAGTGTGTTAATATAAGACACATTTTCACAGAAACAAAAGATACCTTTGACAGTGGAACGTTCCACGGGAGCAAATGAACATCCAGTATGTTTTCTCTTTGTGCCATAGTTATTGGTCGTACAAAGATAATCACTTGGACAAACACGGGGAAGGAGAAAAGATAATCCTTCTTATGAGCCCGAAGAGGGAGAGATCTCTGATGTCAATCATCACACGACTTTCAGTCACTTTAAGAGGCTTCATTATTTCTACATTACCACCAGTGAAATGCGCTACAGCCAAGATGTCTTTGTTTTTCTCTGTAAAGGAATAATTTACAGGTTTTATTGTTTTCATTTGAAGTTTTCTCAATGAAAATGAAAGCTCATGCATAAATGGTTACAAAATTACCACTGTACCATCCATTTATCTATCATATTGAGGATGTAAAAATAAACCTACCAGAGAGTATTTCACAGTGAGGAAAGTGCAATCCTGAGAGTGAACCATTAAAACAGTCAATGTTGTACAAGGGTCCTGCAGGCTGCATCTGACCCAAACCATCTAACAATTGAGGATCCTATGAGTCAACTCTATACAGCACCTCTCCTTCACCCTCCATCACAAACACAAGGTTAGTCAGACTGCACTGAAACTGACCAGCATGTGCACACACAAACCTGAAAGACAGAATATTCATTTATACTGAAATCTTTTTTTAACATCATAACAGTCTGTTTATATTCTAACAATGCATGTGGAAAAAATAAAGTGCGCAATACCTGTATGTATTCTTGAGTTTGTCTTCATCATCTCTCAATTCTGGTGTGAACACTTCTACATCTTCTGAGGACTGAAGTAAAGAAATGAATGAAGACTTTTTCAAGGGGTCATCGGATGCCCATTTTACGCAAGTTGATATGATTCTTTAGGGTCTTAATGAAAAGTCTATAACATACTTTGGTTAAAATTTCTCAATGGTAGTGTAAAAAAAACCCCTCCTTTTCCATGTCAAAATCAGCTCTGTTTTCAGCACGCTGCTCTAGTCAGTGTTGCTTTAAATGCTAGTGAGCTCTGCTGACTCCGCCCCTCTCTTCCGTGGAGTGACAAGCAGAGCATAGATATGTGTAGATTCCCTATTCGACCGCTCCAGATACATTGACGCATCAGCAATCTCGCATTCACTATAATAATCAATGAATATTCAAAGATATACATAAGGGATGATCAACGGCTAGCTGTGCATTAAACGATTTGAATGCACGACGTGGAGGCGAAGAACCACCCGACGCGCAGTGGAGGTACTAGCTCTGCTAGTGAACTCATGATCGAGCTTGCAGGAAGTGTCACGGAGGAGAAGAAAAAGTTGAATAAAGTCGATGTTTTGTTTTCTTTGCACACAAAAAGTGTTCTCATCGCATCATAAAATTCAGATTGCACGTCTGATGGCAGATCAACTGTTTTGACAATGTCTTTCATACTTTTATGGACCTTGACAGTGCAATTTACTATGCAGTCAATGGGACAGTCACAAGCCTCCCGGTTTTCATCTAAAATATCTTAAATTGTATTCCCGAAGATGAAAGAAGCTTTTACAGGTTTGGAACGACACGGGGGTAAGTGATTAATGACTAAATTTTCATTTTGGGGTGGAGTATCCCTTTAATCGGAGACATCTCGTCTTCCCTGCACCGGAGTCGACAATGGCGGACAGCTCTCAGCTCACTCAGGGCGGGTCTAAGGTAAGACAGTCTTGTCAATCAACTATCATGGGAGGGGCCTGTACAGAATTACGTCATTCTGACAGGAACCTCAGAACAGCCTGATTTGAGAAAGGGGATTTTAAAACAAGAATTAAAAAAAACCACTGGGTGGATTTTTATCATTATAGGATGGACGTGTACACACACTTCCAACACACATTTATGTTCAAACAACTTGTAAAGTGAATTTAGCATCCGATGACCCCTTTAAATAACATTTTGGAGGATAAAATATTTACTAACAGCCAGGGACGTGCAGAGAGTTCCTCAGGGGCAGGGGCTCAAATGTAAAAAAGGGGCAATATGAGGGGAAAAAAAAAATTAAATAAATAAATAAATTAATTAATTAATAAAATAAATATATATATATATATATATATATATATAGGTCAAAAGATTGGATACATTACTATTTTATATTTTTGCAAGACGTCACTTATAGTCATCAAGCCTGCATTTATTTGATCAAAATTTTAATTTACTTTATTCATTTACTTTATTTACTTAATGCATTTTATGCAATGCTGATTTATTAGCAATGTTGAAAACCTGTTATACTTTTTTTCAGGATTCTGAATAAAAAGTTAAATAAGAACAACATTTATTTAAAATATAAATTTTGTAACAGTATAGCCTACACTACTGTTCAAAAGCTCGAGGTCAGTATTTTTTTTTTTTTTTTTTTTAAGAAATTAGTTTTATTCAGCAAGGATTTGTTAAATTGATAGAAACAGTGATAGTAAAGATTGATATTGTTAGAAAACATCTCTATTTTGAATAAATGCTGTTCTTTTTAACTTTTTATTTATCAATGAACCCCAAAAAAGTATCACAGGTTCCAATACAAAAATTAAAAAATAAAAATAAAACAAAATTGAGCAGCACAACTGTTTCCAACATTGATAATAAATCAGCATATTAGAATGATTTCTGAAGGACCATGCATTGAAGAATGGAGTAATGATGCTGAAAATTCAGCTTTGAATCACAGAAATAAATGATATTTTATTAAAATAGTATAAATGTATATTAAAATAAAAATTGTAAATTGTAATAATATTTCACAATATTAGTCTACAGTTTTTTCTGTGTTTTTGATCAAATAAATGCAGGCTTGATGAGCATAAGACACTTTCATAATGCTGCATAATTATCAAAAATGGTAATATAATAAAGTCCTTTTATATCACTATTTCGCCAGCCTACACTTCACATAATAGGCCTGTAGGTGGCACTTGGGCTTAAATAACTATGATAGTTTCATCAAATAGTAAACGGTGTATATCATACATAAATATAAGTGAACTGAATAGCCTACTGATTACCATTATTGCGACTTTTGGCGCTGCACGGTTTTGGGCAGTGCTTTTGTAGTCGTTTAGCATACATTTTCCCAGCGATGTAATTTGATTTATGAAATAAGACTAACCGCAGATTCAGACTAATCGCTCCACAAATAAGCTCGTCTGTCCCATGTCATTTTCAACTGATTTATGAATAAGAACGGAAAATAACCGCTCCACTTCACATATTGTCCAATGAAATGTGAACTTCTTGTGCCAGATCATGATTGGTTGGTGTATTATACATGACAAATGGGCATTGATGAATTATGTAATATTATAAAATTTTTAATTAAATCGACACACTAGCTTTGATTATTGATGAAAAATGTTTCAAATATTGTTTGGTTTATTTTTTCCTTCCGTCAACCCATAGGCACTCACTGAAAGAACTATATATGGCTCGAGAGCAGTGGTGGAAGTAATGAATTACAACTAGGGGAGAGTGGGGCACAAAGTAACACTTTTTGACTTTCTCAAATTGTGTAAATCCAATTCGTGTTCAGAGTATATTTTTTTTATCCACAGTACTTTCACACTTGTCTAGTACAAATATGTCGCTTTGTTTCATAAATATAGTGTATACGTTTTTCTTTACTTACCCTCAAAAATTGGAAGTGAAATGTGACAACAAGCCCCATAGGTGGGGTACATTGTAACAGCTGAGGGGCACGATCTAACATGACCATATGAAACCCTAAAATGTTATCTGATATTATGAAAAAAATATACTAAAAACCTAAAATATTTTACTAAATATTGTATATTACTAGAAACTAAAATATTTTGTCAATAAAATAAAATAATTATTTATTTTAAATAAAATAAATGGCGTTTTTTAATAATTAAAAGTAATCTGATTTTTTAGTTTGACAATGAAAATATTGCAAACATGCCTGGGATGGCCCACATAAACGAGCCAAAATGCTTTACATGTCTTGAAATAATCATTTCTGAACATTAACCAATGATTGTCAGTCTTTATTCACTTGTTTCTTGTCATTTCTCATTAAAATGTATTAAAGTAAATAGTGTGAATTACATCGCGAATGTCATAGAATAGCACGGCAGGGCAGATTGTAACGCATTGTTACAACTTACCCCATCTGTGCAACTTTCATTTAAAACCGGTTAGTGTCTTCTGCTAGTTATCGAGGCATTAAAAAACGATCTAAACTGATAAATAACAGATTGGAGATTAAAATAATAGCAGATTTGTCTCATTTTAAATTAGTAATAAAAACTGAGATGAAAAATTTACTTAAGTCAGAAATTTCATTTTACTATGGTAAAATAAATGTTCAGCGATATCTTCAAAAGACTTTTGAATTTTGGCGCACTTTTTTCTCTATATAATGTTGATATGGTAACTAGTAAATACTGTAAATTTGGTTATGCTAGCATGTGTGGAAATATTTTAAAAATGTGTGTTACAACTAACCCCGCGTTACTTTGTGCCCCACGCTCCCTTACTCATGTTACTGTAATTAAGTAGTTTTTTCAGGTACTTGTACTTTTTTGAGTATATTTTTAAAGCTGTACTTTTACTTGTACTTAAGTACAAATTTAGCAAAATAATCTACTTCGTTACTTTTAAATCATAGTTCGTTACTGAGTACGCCCACAATTTGAATTGATATTCAAACCTTTGACTGCATTTCAGTAGCCAATAAAGATATGCGTTCGTGAACGGACCAATAAAAGCCCTGATATCTGAACCGGGAAAAGCAGCCGCTGCAGTAGGGTTGAAGATCTGATCGGACAGTGAGGGAGCTCAGCGTAACTATGGAGTCAAAATTTGGAGAAACAAATGACATGGTAATGTTATCCTAAATATCTATATTTTGATACCGATACCGATCTTACATATGCTTAAAATAAAATGGACCAATATGTAAATCTCTTTAAATAAATAAAAAAAATCGCCCTGTTGTTTGTCTGAGAAGCTGCAAATATTCATTACTGTTCCAGTCTCCTTCACTACAGTGGTACTGATATATGCTAACTGCTAAAACACTTACAACAATTAACCATGGTTTTACTATAGTAAACGTGTAGCGACCATGTTTTTGGTGTATGTATTACCATTCGTATAACCACAATCTTATTAAATACCATGGATAAACTATGGTTAGAGTAGCAAAACCATGGCTAATTTTGTAAGGGGAGAATACACTATAGCTAGATCTCAAACAGTGGATCATTGTTATATCATCATATTGCCCGGTAAAACTGCTCAGTGTTAAGAGTTAAGCCATTATAGAGGTAACAGAACTTACTAGAAGCTGCTTTGAAATGATGTGTATTGTGGGGAAAAAAAGAAAAGTGGCCGGGTATTAACGAGCTACCACAAATAACATTTCCATATGTGATTTCCTTCTATTTGTGGTGTGAGGCCTTACAGTTTAATGCAAATCACTGTATCTATAATATATTAAATCTACAGAGATGAATTATAAAGCCACATTTTATTTTAGATGTTTACCATACCGAGTTTCAGTTTAATTTTCATCCCAGTTCCATAGTGAATGATGACATATTTAATGTTTATATGATTCAACTTAGATCGCGTTGGAATGATCAATTGCCATAGCCCTTATCATCTATTTGAAAATGTTCATCATGTAAAGCGAACGTGTCTTTTTAGAAGACTTGGATTAAACCACTCAAAGCTTGACATAATGATTGCCTTGAAAAAAATGGATGAACAAAAAAAATTGAGATGTTAAAATACCTATGGCAGTATACAGTATAGTTTTTCCCAATGGTATTGAAAATGATTAAAGTCGTCATGAAATCAAAAAATGACCCTACTTACTTTTTTAGTGCACATTACTAGTCTTGTGGTGAACAATTAAACTGCAAGTCAATACACCGAGAAAAAAAAAAAATGTCTGCTGTTTCCGGGTCCAAGCCTCTACTCATTTCACTTGAGAATACCATCTCAACAGCCATTTATGAGCACTATTTAATACTACATATTTAAGCTAAGCATATACAAATTTTGCTGTGCACACTACAGTCTCTGTGTTCACAGTGTCTCAGACACTAATATTTTAGTTGAAACACTGTCTGGCCATCTGGGATTTCAGTTTGGAGATAAAGGTTAGGATTATAATTTTTCAGTATTACATGACATTGTGGGTGTATATTAGCACAGTTTGGTGTTTTTTTGGGGGCATCTGGCAGAGCGTTAGGACCCAGAAGCGGTGAAGTGTGTTGTCAGACGTAACAAACAGATATTCTTAACCACTCCTATCAACTGTGAATCTGCTATGAGCAAGAGGTGGAGAGGAGGTGCGCCACAATAAAACCCCGCCCTTTATTCAATATTTCACTTGAAAATACATCACAACACTGAAGTCAGTTGCAACTTCCAGTTCATGGGGACCTTAATATTGATATTTATCAAGGCATTGAAGTTAGAAATAACTGTATCATGACCACTAATTCACGTACTTTGCTAATAAGTTATAAGTGGGTTTTGTTCAAAGTAGCTATTATCCACATAGATCTTTGACATAAATGAATACGAAAATCATTAATATCGCTGGCCAAAAAGTAACTAGTAACTAAATTAAACAACTAAACTACTCTGAGTTGTTTTTGAGAAGAGTCATTTGTACTTTTACTTAAGTACTGTTTTTACACCAGTACTTTTACTTGTAATTGAGTATTATTTCAGCAATGTAACAGTACTTGTACTTAAGTACAAATTTTCAGTACTCTTTCCACCACTGCGCGAGAGCCTTGGTTTCCGAACAGACTGTGGAATATCAGTCAAGCAAAACGCACGAAACCCATAGCAATGCCTCAGATTGACAGATATGTAAAAATAAACAGGAATTTTCCGACTTTTGAGCAATTAGTTACTGTTTTGTACAAATTGTCATGTTAATTACAATTCAAACAATTCAAAAACTATGGGACAGAGAGCCTTCTCTAGTGCTGCCCCTTGGCTATGCAATGCACTTCCTTCTAATGTTAGAAATGCTCCAACATTAAGGACTTTTAGGAAACTGTTGAAAATCCACCTTTTTAAAATTGCTTAATTTGCTTAATTTTGATTAGCTATTCAACAGATTTAAAAAAGCATGTCTTAATTTATTATGCACCAGAAGACTACAGAGGGCAGTCCGGACTGCTGAGTGAATCATTGTTACAACCCTCCTACTGTCCAAGAACTGTACTTATCCAGAGTGAGCAAAAGGGCTAAGAAAAACACTCTGGACCCCCCACATCCAGCTACACTACCTCTTTGAACTGTTGCTGACTGGTCGACGCTACAGAGCACTGCGCACCAGAAGGGCCAGGCACAGGATCAGTTTCTTTCGTCATCACAAAAAGTCTTGAGAAAATCTGTGGAACACACAACACTGTTTATACACTTTGCACATAATATACCTGTACATACAAAACTGTCTATTGTAATATACCTGTACATACAATTTTCAATTTGTATATTGTTATTCCCTATTTACTTGTTCTATTTTTATTCTTTTATTATCTGTGTTTCTTTTATTATCTGTGTTTTGTCTGTCACTGTCATTCTGTTGCACTGTGGAAGCTTCTGTCACGAAAACAAATTCCTCGTATGTGTAAACATACCTGGCAATAAAGCTCATTCTGATTCTGATTCTGATTGTTATTAGATTGCAACCCTATGTTAATTTGCACTGCTCTAGGTAAATTTCTTTGGTTATTATGACATGATCCAAGTGTGATTAAAAAATATTGTCATTAAATGCAATACTGTACCACTGTAGTAGAATGTTTTATCGGTTCAAAATCATCCCCATATTTACAGTAATTCATCACACAGAAATATCACAGACAAAAAAATGTATTACAATTGTTATAAGAAATGAAAGAAAAAAGAAAAAGAAGGAAAGAAAGAACAACAAAAAAATAAAAATAAAATAAATTCTCTCAATGACAGCTACTACTCCACTGAGTGTCTTGATGATGAGTAAGACACAGAATCTGAACTCTCTCGCTGTGGCAGTGTCCCTGTGGCAACAGGGGAGAGAAATAACTGGGGTTATTTAAAAAATAATATTTTCCAATGCAATGTTTTATTTTTATTTTTTGCAAACACAAAAGTATATATTTACTCATATGCTTCATAAAACATTTATGAGAAGAAGAAAAGAAGATCAGATCTCACTGTATGGAGCTTTACTGCACTATGAAATAAAGACGTGACCCAAATCTCACAGTCACAAATCTGATACATGTATGTGTACAATTGTTGTTTAAATCTCTCAGTGGCTAAAACCAAAGCCTTTGAATATTAAAATGAAAAGCAACACATTATCCACTTTCATCAATGTTATGCCTATATAGGTTTGACACTGAGATTATATTCTGTTTTCACACTCCAAAGTGGCAATTAAGAGTGAAACAGGATTTGTTCAAATGTACAGTATATATTAATAAATTAATTAAAATGAATAAATACATCAAAAGTAAACAAAACAAAGACTTGCCACTTGGCCAACAGACATTTTACCCTCAGATTTTTTTTTCTCTGTATATGAAATTTTGTCAGTTTTATGTAATATTTGGTTTATTCTCAGGAAGATTTGTTATAATGAGAAACAGTACATAATAAAGGCACATATCCTGTCTGTCTATCTTGTATAGCTCTATTGCAGGAGTCTTGAAAATCTATCTGCTTACTTTCACTCTCACACTCTTCTTGCTTTGTCTTCAGCTTCTCTTCTGTAAATCTCTCCATGCATGGCTTGATCAACAATAATTTGTTCGAGCTAATAAGAAAAACATTTAACACGCATGATGAACATACTGCAAAATGATTACTTTCTGTATATCTACAGAAAATAATCTTCACAATGAACTTAAAGAAAAGGCTAAATAAATATCTAATATATACTGTAACTCTTACACAGTCAGAGTCCAACCCATCTTCTCCAATGATGTCTTCATGGACTGGGTGTACTCCAACTTTAAATGACCGCTGACATTTATACTGAAAAACATTTAAATAATTCACTTCAAACTGTAAGAGCTTCTGGTTTACTGTTTTCAGTGGCTGGGGAAAACCTACGGTTATTATGAAAATCAATATTGGTAATCAAGTGGAAAAATCAAGATACACATATTTTAGTCAAGCCAAATTTTCACTAGTAATACAAAAATGGGTAACAATTTACAAAAAGATACCATGTGTTGACATTAGTTTGTAACTGTCTGCTATTACATTGTATATATTATTTATATAAGTTGTTTACTTTTTTCTAAGATTATTTTCGTTATGAAGAAAATAAGTTACATTTATTATTTGTGAATTTATTTTGTTATTTGGTTAGGGACTTTTATTTTGAATCCTCGCTCATTGTATGTAATGGCTGACTGCCTGCAAGGTTCTCAGTTGGTTTGCCAACCACCATTAAACGCAAAAGAAGAAGAAGAAGAAGAAGAAGAAGAAGAAGAAGGTTCTCACGGTGGATTTGGGGGGAAAAAGACATCAAATAAACCAGTAATACGGAAACCTCTTGTTCCAGCGTATGCTTGAAGGGAATTACATAGTTAACTACATTAACTCAAACTAACAAAGAAAAATATTTCTTTAAAAAGCTTTATTAATCTTAATTTTAACACTTACTAATACATTATTAAAATCAAATGTTGTATCTACTAACATTATATGGACCTGAAATAACAATTAACAGCTGTATTTTTATTAACTAACAGTAACCAATATCAGTTAATACTGTAACAAATGTATTGCTCATTGTTTTTTAATGCATTAAACAACCTGGAACCTTAAGTGTAGAAAATGGCATAAAAGTTACAGATATTGGTCAGATATTGCTGTTACCTGAGTTCAATCAAACTGGGACAGGCCTGAATGAAGGACAGGATTTCAGAGGCAAATGTTTTAGTCAGAAGTGAATCATGCAGACAGACTTTCTTCAAACCAGACTCTGATCGCAGGAACGTCAACAGTTCAACTTCATGTTGCCCAGAACTTCTAAACAACACAAAAACACACAAATTTATAAATGTAGCACAAAGCTTTACATGCTTTTATTTTTTGAAGAATAAAATGTTAAAAAACAATTTAACTAATAAACACCTAATTAATCTGACCACTGATCATGAAAATTCTCATCATTTACTAACCCTTACTTTGCTGCAAACCTTTAAGACTTCTGTTTACCTTCAAAACACAAATTTGTGTTTCAAAGATGAATGAAAGGATTATGGGTTTGAAATAATGTTCTTTTTTTTGGTGAACTAATCCTAAACTAACATTTTTGGTGGCAAATGGCAATGGCATATGAGTTTAACAAAATTAAAGAATGAAGCTTTCACTCACAAATGTCCAAAACTCAACAATAGCTGCTCTCTCTGTGATTTCACCCAGTCGATGGTGGAGATAATTGAGCGCGGAGAGGTTACAGTTAATTCTGTGACTGATGATGCGAACTCTGATGTGCCAAAAGACAACCTGAAGCTTTAACAGATAAAAACATTAGTACAGGTTTATATTATGCATCAGGTATAGGATGAAACTGTAATTTTGTATGTGACAAGTGAGTTTCATACATGATGTCTCCATCTCTGACTGACACAGAGATCTCTGGGCAGAATCCAAACACCTCATTTTCAAACTCCTTTATACTGGCAGGTATATCATTTAATAAGTGCATTTCATTATTAGATATTTCTTAAAATTGATTAAATATATGGAATAACAAGTATTTGCAATGTTATTCTAAAATTAATTATACATTACTTGAGTTTGTTCAAAATCTTTCCTTTAGCAACAGCTGAGACCAAACCAACAACATCATCTGAAATGTGATCCATCGTCAACCTTTGAAAGTAAAAGAACACAGTATATCAGATTTGATATTTATTTATTTTTTTAATTTATTTATTGATTGATTGAAAATGTAGAATTTTTTTCTGTCAACATTTTCTCCCACTCAGAATAAGTAGGGGGTGGAAAAAAAGTTGAGCAAGTAAAGCCAGCTTCTTTTATAACTATTTTTGATGGCAGAGAAAAATATAACTGAACTGGCCATATTTCCACTGAAATGCAAGTAACACAATATAAACATCATATATACATCACATTAAATCCATATCACATGATAATGACTACTGTAGTATTGAATGTCACATTATCCTTGATGGTGAATCACAGCTGTGCTGATATTCAGTACTACGGCACTCTTGCTTGTGTGATATTGTTTTAGTTTTGAACATTGTCGCAAATTAGCTCAAAGTGAGATGAACATAATTAATCATAACGGGTTATTATCAATTATATTCATCTTCAGGAATTAACTGTAGCATTGATAGTGCAATAAAATGATTTGTTCGTCCGCAGTACGGACAGTTTTAATCATCTATTGACTCTAAGGAAAATTATTTCTCTGGCCACGAAAAATAATTCGCTTACATTGCTCACAGAGCATGTAACAAAACCAGAACGTTAAAGTGACCTCGTTCTGTAAGCAGCAGACAGACAACCAATCGTGAATACATATGGATGTTTATTAAACTACACTACAAACTTACACACGTTAAACATAGATGCCAACGCAAGGAAAGCTTGGAGAGAGAGAGAGAGAGAGAGAGAGAGCACGGGAGAGTAGAGTGTAATGGCAGTATTTACACATCAGCTAACCACAACCTGTTAAGAACCATCAGAGAATCACATCATCTTAATTAAAAGGGGTCGAAGCCTAGAAGCGCATCTAAACAGTTAACAAGCAGTTACTTGCATTGGTTTTGTTGGTGCTGAGTAAAGTGTCCTGTTGCGTGGATAAAGCGTAGATTCCTGATGCATTCTTTTAGGAGTGAAAGCTTTGTCAGTCGTTATAACATTACTATGCGTCAGTTTGATGATTTATGACATGATTTATGACCCCTTGTCAGAGTTGATTGACAGGTTGTCATATGTCAAATGTGTACATGGTCAGATTTATGACCTGATTTATGGCTATGTGACCCTGACTGTCACGTCACCGGGGTCCTGTCACCCCTGACTGGCATGACAGTAGGGTGTGTAAATCAAAGATCAAAACAGATGTTAGATTTGACATTTGATGGATTTATTGACTGGATTTATGATGTTTTTATCTCTCACCTGTGCCAATGGCGTTTTTAAGGAGTTCACACTGGAAGACAATGAGGAACAAGTGTCTGAACATTGTTGGTGAAGGGATTAAGATTCACATCAACAAAGGAAGTCGAAGCATATCATATACCATACAGATCAAACCAACATTGATCCTGTTAAGGTGACAATACGTTTTCGTTTTTGCGCAGCCGTTTTTCCACAATCAGGAAGAACCCAACACCTCCAGACTGGACGTTAGCAACAGGTCAGGAAGGAAATCCATAAAAACACCATGGCACAGGTGAGAGATAAAAACACCATAAATCCAGTCATAAATCCATCAAATGTCAAATCTAACATATGTTTTGATCTTTGATTTACACACCCTACTGTCATGTCAGTCAGGGGTGACAGGACCCCGGTGATGTGACAGTCAGGGTGACAGAGGGGTCACATAGCCATAAATCAGGTCATAAATCTGACCATGTACACATTTGACATATGACAACCTGTCAATCGATGCTGACAGGCGGTCATAAATCAGGTCATAAATCATCAAACTGAAGCATAGTAGTAGTTATAACTACTTTCATCATTCCAGCCATGGGTTGATTGGTCCGAAGTGAATCGAGAAAGTTACTGAACTTAAAACTGCCAGAAGATCAGACGGCGGAAGGGGAGTCGCGAGATTTCCAAGGTGATATGTGTGTCTCCCAGAACCGAAAGTAAAGAGAAGCACCTCTTTTGGGTGTGGGAGAAGTTTTATCTGGTTTTCCTGTAACACCCATTTTGGTTAGTTTGACCAATAACAAGGTGCATAGTTTCAGCGGGAAAGTGTTTCTTTGTCCCACTTGACCCCTCATGTGCATGTTTTATGACTGGTCTGAAGAATCGGTGTTGTTTTGCCCACAGTAAAGTAAAAATAGTATGATGCATTTCACGATCACAGTGTACATCATTGTTTGAGGAATAAAGAGCAGATCATTTTGATACCAAGAAAGAAACATCTAGAAGATATTAAACCCGAGATACATTCATACACCTGAATATGAGCATTTAGAGTAACTAATACAAATAACGAGTGGTAACTAGGCTCATATAATAAGGAAACAAACAAACAACACATGCATATACCAGATGCATTTGTAACTGATTAATTATAGTCTAAATAAAGAAAATGTCTCTATGTGTGTGTGTTATGTGTATTGTAATCATGGAGATAGTTCACTGGTCAGCCAGGCCGTTGGTGCCTGGTACCGAGGGTCATTTAGTTCTCTTTGGAATGCATTTGAATTCCGATGGAGAGAACAGAGAGTTGATCTGTTTACCATCTTCTAGATAGTGGGGGACAACCATTGGCAATTTAGCACCCATATAAAGGTAGAATGTGGGGCCAGGTCTGTGAATTATATGCAAATGTCAAAAGGCTAAAAGGATCTCTTAAAACATAAGTCCCAACGACCATCACTGATCACAAGCAGATGATACAACATATAAAATTTCACTGCAATAAATATAAATATTAATTATGATAATGTATAATTCCATTTGTCAGAAAAGGCACAAAGTCTAAATTTCACTCACCACAGCTCTTCACATTGGTACAGTTCAGGCTGGAGCATCTTCAGATTATCAGATGTTACAAGGAGTTTCAGGTTTCTGATGTGTTCACAGCACTGTAAACAGTACTTCAGTGCACAACAGTCCGTAATTTTCAGTGGTGAATTTGACAGATCTATCAAAACCAATTTTTCCAAGACTTTTCTAATGAAGCTCTTCTCATGAAGCTCATAGAGACAATGGAGAATGAACAGCATGAGTTCATCTTGATATCTCTGTGAATATGTACTGATCCATTCCTTAAGCTGGGTTTCTGTGTTGACAGAGACAGCCATGTTGTGCTTTTCAAAGAACGACGGGATCCAATCTTTTTTACAAAGACCACAGAGGAACAGAATCACAGGCTGCAGCAGCTTTGACTGTCTTACTTCTACATCTGCCATTGAAAAGTCTCTATCAGAACAACAGGACAAAGCCCATCCTCTCTCTACAGTGTGAAGCAGCTCCCTCACTTTCCTCTGAGACTCTTCTTCATCCAGAAGAACATAGTACAGAGCAGTGAAGAACTCCTGAAAGCTATGATACATGAAAGTGAACATTGTCTCCTGACGGATTCTTCTCTTAGAGAGGAACCTACACAGGAATGGATTCCCATCAGGGTCTGAAATGATTTTATTCACATTTTTCTCATCAAACAGCACTTGTTGTTCCAGCATCCCTCTCTCTGCCAGCTGACCCAGACTCCGTAGCAAGGTTGAGACAGACTGACTCAAACCCTTGCAGTGATGCTCCAGTAGAGTGGACACAAAGTCAACATAGATGGAGGTGGTGGTTTCTAATCCACTTGTTACATCTGCACCAACTCTGAACATCTCACTGATGATCCAGCAGATAACAGGAATGGAGCAGGCAGTGAGGAGGGTTTCATTTGCTCTCACACAGTCATACTCTTTGCTGAAGAACTTCTGGAAATATGTCTCCACCTTCTTCTCAGAGAAACCCATGATCTCAGTGAAACACTTTAGTCCTTTTAACAGCTTGTTCAATGTGTTCTTAGTTCTGGTGGTGACCAGCAGGTTGGATTTAGGGATTAGGTATCTCCACAACAGGGAACATAGAATGACCTCAGGTGGGGCTTTTTGAAGTGGATCAGTGTTTCCTGACATGTCAAAAATGGCCTGTGTAAGTCTCAGCTCATCAAATCCATCAATGATGAAAAGCATCTTCTCTGGTGAATGTTGTAACATCTGTGAGATCTGATCTGATGTTAAACTACAGCTGTAGCTCAAGAGCTCAATGAGGTTAATCTCCTCAGAAACACACATCAGCTCCTCACATCTCAGATTGAAAACTACATTCAAATGTCTAGAAGTTTCAGATGCCCAGTCAAACATGATCTTCTGTGCTATGATGGATTTGCCACTGCCAGAGTCGCCTTGGAGAATGACAGGCATTGTACCATATGACATCAACAATCTGTCCACACTGATGTTCTTAAAGCTGCCATTTTCATTTTTCTGAATGATCACCGGTTCATTATACAGGGCAGACAATGAGGTCCACTCACTCTCATATTTCTGTTTGATTGACAGCTTATATTGACGTAGTGTGTTTTCTGATAATCTTGAGAAATCCTACAGGAAAACCAGTTGATTAACTGAGAAAATGTCAAAGTTTATCATATTGAATCAACAGAAAATAAACTTTTGCATTATACTTACTGATTTTCAAAAATATTGTAAATTATTCAAATATTAATGTTAAAAATTAAGAAAATATATTTTCCATTTATAGCTTATATACACTGATTTTTTTTTTTTTTAAAGCTGTACTTTATTACTCCGTGTTTTGGTAAGATTCTTGAAAGAACTAAGAGCTCTACAAAATGTATTGACATCAGCAGGGTCATTAGTTCTGAAGGAGTTCAGTATCACTGCATAAACTTATTTAAAAAATTATACCACTACCTTAAAAAATACTTGGCAAATTCTCTTCCAATACTATTTATTGGTTAGATTGTGCTATATAATTTATTATTCTAAAATCTTTGTGCAGATCCATTTTTGGCATAAAGTTAGATTTCATGAATATTTTAAGCACATCAAGTACAAGAAAATGACAGTGTTATGATCTCTCTTCCATTTTTGACAGTTACATCATACATGGTCATCAATGGGTGTTTTCCCAACATATTAGGACATATAGGTCATGGATTTCCACTTCACTGATATTAACAGGTAGAAGGCATTATAATTCAAAGTGTCTAAAAGTATATTTGGGAGCACCGGTTAATAATAAATTCATCCAATTAGTACATAAATCTGGTCTAAATGGAAGGTAAACAATTAAGGATGAAGCCTACAAGAGAAAAATATTCTATATGAGGAACGGGATGAAAACTGTAAGCTGAATTACAAGTAGACCTTTCAACAAGACCCAAATATATGCAAGAAATGGCTACAAAGAAAAAAGGGGGTTCTGGAATTGCCAAGTTATTGTTTAGATCTCAATCCAACTTAAATGCCGTAGGAGGACTTGGAGTGTTAATGTAAGAAACCCTTTAATATCACACTGTTAAAAATGTTCTGTACAGAAGAATGGGCAAAAGAGACTGTTAGACAACTATATGAAATGCCAAATGTGGAAAGACAGGCTACTACATGTAGAAGTGTCCTTTTTTACAGAAGAAAAATGAATTTCTGTTGATTAAAATATTTAAAAGTAACAAATATGGTTATTTGTTACAGGGGTCATGAACTGAGTAATCAAAATTATCTTGATCTTTTGACATATAAGAGGTCATTGTACTATAAAAACATCCTGAAAGTTTCAGAACTCAAAACTTTTTTGTTAGTCTAAAATCAGCTTATATTGAAGCCAATCTGCCAGAATGACAGGTTTTGGAATGTGCTACTCTATGATGTAATAGTGTGGCTAAACACCGCCTCTGCAGAAGAAGATCAACACCTGCTTCTACATCACTGCCTGTTTAGCCCTGTCCACCGATTTGCACATGTAGTGTTTATGAGAGAGGTGAATGCGCAGGTCTACACAGAAACCAAACGATAAAGATGGCTCCAAAGAGAAGACGCTGTGCAGTTACAAGTTGTGGAAAAACAGTCTTTGCATTGCCTTCCTTCTGATCTCAATGTTAGGAAAGAGTAGATTAACTTTTTTTATTTTTAATGAAGATCCAGACTGTGTCAGTAAGAACTTGATCTTTCGTACACCTCACTTTACTGTGGATTTGTTTACAAACAAGGCACAATTTGGCGATTCAAACTAAAAGACAATACTGTGCCGACTATTGGATCCAAGAGTAATGTCGCACCACACAAATGTGAGTAACTGTTTTTATTATGTGGTCACTATTGCTTTCTCTGTTATACAGGTCGTTTGATATGTACTGAGTATTTACAATTCATCACGCCAACTACAGTTCGTCAAACAGAGCGTTTAGATTAGGGCGGACAAAACAGGACAGAAAAGGGAACTACAAACCACGTCCTCTAGCAGTCGCTATGGGGGACCGGTGCACAACGTCCTCGAGGGGGCGGTTTGCGTTCTCTCGTTTGTCTCTCTTTTCGAGGAAAGAGGGACAGCCATCGGTTCCCCGTGGCTCAGGACCCGCCGCTGCTGAAGTACGGAGGAAAATTAGCTTCTCAGGTGGACCTGGCTGATGAGTTGAAAAAGGGGCTTTCCCTTTCTCGCTCGTTGGTCAAGGATGAGAGTGAGCTGCTGGTGGATGACACTATTTCTCTGACATCGTCCAATCCAGCGGCTAGTGCTCTGCTGGCTCCCAGCCAGGAAGAACAGGAGATGTTAGATGAGGAGGAGGAAGTTGAGACTGAGACCTACCATTGGAACACACCACGGCGAGGCATTACTTGTCGCAGAAGTGGGCCAGGAAGGTGGCATCTCATGGTCGCCTCGACGAACGCAATCTCTCTGATCATAACCCTCCAGCTCAGGTGAGCCTTCCACTTCTTCCCAATCTTCATGTGGAGATTGAGAAGACTTGGAAAAATCTCTCTTTGCAAAATGCATGAAAACAGATATGAGAATATACCCCCCCATTGAAGAGACACTGGCCTGCTATCTCTCTATGGGCAAAACATCTTCTCTTAAGGCTCCCTCCTTGCCATCCAGACCCCTTCAAGTAACATCTCGCCTGAATGGCAAGGTCTACGCAGCAGCAGGTCAGGCTGCGGCTTCATTGCACACCATAGCAATTCTGCAAGCTTACCAGGCTGAACTGCTGAAAGATCTGGATAAAGGTCAGAGTTTTTCCCCTGATAAAGTAGCTGAACTGTCTTTTGCCACTGTCTCAGTCTCAGCTGAGACTGTTCTCTTATGAGTAGGTTGTAACTGTCTTTTGTTCCTAGACAGGAGCTTGATTCCCCTCCCCCTTCTTGCACTAGCCTGAGGGCTACCTTGAGGGTGTGTTGCTGGCACTATCTGGCAGGATCCTGGGCAGCCTTCCGGCCCCATGCTGGCTGGACTTCGACTCAAACTAGTTAGGCTTCTCTAGGAAAGCCTCCTTGTTCATCAGGTCCCCAGTATAGCGCTGCGGCCGCAAGACCTGTTGGCCTTTATGAGGTTTACTGGAGGACTGCCTCTGCCTCTGACATGCTCCCTGGGTTGCTCAGGTCTCGCCCCGAGGGGCTTCTGTAGACCACAATTGAGCTTTGGTTTTAGCATGAGGGCTTGCCTCAGCCTGAGAGCCAAGCGCTGCTCCCGTGAACTCCATAGGCAGTCATACCAAGTTGCCGCTCCATTTTGAGCATCTGAGTGCTTCTCCCACTCTTGGAAGTTTGGCCCTCCGCTCTCTGAGCTCCACCAAGCAACCACATCAGGTAGTCAGGCTCTGCCTCCCTGTTGAGCTGCTCTTTTGATAAGCTTAGCATTGCTCCCCTCAATTCTGTCATGGCCTCTGGTGACCTTTTAGTAACGGTGCTTCTAAAATCCATATTCATGGTGAGTGCACACACTAGTTCTCTGTGCACTTCTCTAAATTCCATGTTCATGCTAAGCCTTTGCGCGTTTTGGTGACACGATGCTAGCCTCGTTCCCTTTCTCTGAGTTGGCTCAGGCCCCGGTTCTCACCTTGGGCCCCACTCCGCTTATGTATCCTTTATCATATCTCTTTAGACAGGGTGTTTGCTACCAAGTTCCTGGAGTGTCTTGTAGATCATCTAGGAGCTCATTTTAAGAGCGGAAGGTAGCCCCCTGGGTGACAGGCCAAGATATGGGTTTTATGACAACCTTGATACTCGGCTGTATCCCCTTGAATGAACCTCATTGACTCTGATTCCAAGACTTTGAGCTCTGCCCTGGCTTGGAAAGCCAGCCCCTAACAGGTAAGTTTGTTGTGGTGTACAGCTCAGGCCTTTGGCCATAGGGGATGATGTCACTAACAGCCGTCAAGGCGTCCTAGGGGCAACACCCTTGAATTTGTTTGAGTTTGTACTTAGTGTTTGGCATGCACTACCATCAGCATGGCAGCGTCGGTATACCATTCTTCATAGTGACTTCTAGAGGACGCAGTTCTAAGTCCCCTCGGAAGAAGTGGATGACGTGTTCTCTCTGCGCCCTTTTATACTGTTGTCGCGCCAGTAGTGACGTCATAGGCTGTTGCTGGCCAGTGTTATTGTCGTGTTTAGATGTATGCTTCAGACACCGGTCATGCTGACTCATCTGTTTAGCTGTGCATTTGTTGAATGAGCACTGTGCTACGTTCGAACTAATTGCACAATATTTTATGTATAATCATGTTCTATTCGTAACTGTTTTAAATTCATTTTAAATCAATATTTATATAATTTTTTTTGTTTTTATTGTTGTTATTATTTTAGTTCCTTGTTTTTATTGTTGTGATTATTGTTTTTTTAATGACTATTTCACTTCCTTTTATGTAAAGCACTTTGAATTACCACTGTGTATGAAATGTGCTATATAAATAAACTTTGCCTTGAAGGCATCTCCCATAACAACAGCTAGAGTGTCTCATTCCTTTCTCAGGGAACCATGGTTACTTAACCTGAGATGTTTTTTGATGTAAAAATCCTGATAACATTATAAGTGGACCTCAGAGAACCGTACAAAATAATAATAAAAAAAGGCAGTTCATGACCCCTTTAAATTACAATATATCACTTTCACCCATCAGTATCACGTCCGAATAAAGTTCCAGCATCAATATGCCCACATTTGTGACATCCACCAGACATAGATACACATAATGCTTAAAAACGAAGACATTGTCACTACACCAACACATGACAGAAAATCCATTTTCACTTACATTAGAAGGGTCTTCAGATATCCTTGTTTTGTGTACTGCTACTTGACAAGCATGAAATGTCAGATAAACCAAGCATTAAGTATAAAGCAGAATGAATACAATCTAATAATGTTTAGAACCAAATTTGAAATTAACTTTAATGGAAAATGTACAATTCTGTCATCATTTCAAACAGGGGCCACTTGTGCTTTTAGGGGGCACAATTTTAAAATTCATCCTAACCTACTTTAAGTATTATTCATTCAGTCATTTTTCACCATGTCATGTAGCATTGCAATCTCTAGAAGTAATCTATAACAATTCAACTAAAATTAATATTTCATCATGTTTTATTGTTTTTGACAAATAATTTTGTATGTCAGGGGCATCATTTTTGAGGGGGCATGAGTGAAGGGGGGGGGGCACTCTCATGCTTGTCATATGACACACAGAAGCCACAATACCACTGTATAACTGATATAGGCTTATGTATTATAATTTTTTTAATTCGAAATATTCCCAAAATATATCATGAAATAACTCGAATTCTCAAATATGTGTAAGTAAATGCTAAAAGTAAAAGTAATTATGTTTGTTGATCTATAATGGGCGATAGGCAAAGTAGCCTAATAGTGTAATATTAACTTTGCATAAAAATCCGTCTTTTTACTTAAGTACCAGATGTCATACCATAAAATGAGTGTCATACCATAAACATATAATACGACTGACTTTGTATTTTATGTGGATTTAATAAAAACATTGTAAGTTACTAATTAGCCCATAACACTTTCATTGTACAAAAAGAGCAAAGAACGTTTACATTATCAAAGAACATTTTCACTTCAGTCCAGCGAGTTCAAGCACTCTCAAAAACTCCCATAACAATCTCTAAAGCTGTTTACACTGTGAAATTAATATCTTACTTACATTGGTACATCTTCACTTTGTTATTTCTGAGGAGAGAATTCGCCAGAGAATTCAGTCAGCGAGCGCGCGCGGTGACGAAATAGCGGTGCTTCGGTGATGACTCATCTGAACGCTTCTGATTGGTCCTTGCATTCGTAAGCTCAACAAAATCATATGTGATTGGTTATAATGCACAGTGCTTTAAAAACGTGTGTGTCTCTGGCTCTGTGCCAGCCAGCGAACGCAGATTTGAATTTAACAGCTGTTTTTCTTTCTATATTTTACAGGACAAACTGCGCATTTCACCCAAAATTGTTTGGTGTGATATAATTCCAAATTTAGGGGGGCCAAGCTTGTTAACAGCAGAGCGCTACAGAATTCTGAGATCTATGAAAAGCCTGAGAAAGGAGTCCTTTCTCCCACCTCTAAGCCTCAATAAACATTTTGCATGTCTGTACGATGTAACCTAC
Source organism: Onychostoma macrolepis (assembly GCF_012432095.1). Taxonomy (NCBI): domain Eukaryota; kingdom Metazoa; phylum Chordata; class Actinopteri; order Cypriniformes; family Cyprinidae; genus Onychostoma; species Onychostoma macrolepis. The sequence continues at coordinate 27,935,433 of NC_081156.1, read as the reverse complement.
CACACCTTTGGCAACGTGACATCCATTTAGTTAAGTATTAAATAGGGCTGCTTGCAGAAACATTTGTTATATATATATTTTTTAGATCGTTTATATTTTGGATAAACAATCAAAGATTTGTTTTTTATATAGTAATTTAAGCTCTTATTTGCTGCTTCACCGACAATTCCTGCTGGACCTGAGACTCGAACCCGCGACCTTCGTCCGACTCTCTCGTGAATGCACAATGCAGATCGATATTTTCATAAATAAAGTTGTAAATTATGTTTGTTTCTTTTTTCTTTGTTCAAATAAAGCACTCGCGACGCTTAATAAAATTGAGGTTAAACTACTGGAGTCACACGGAGTACTTTAACAAACTATAAAATAATTTCCAAGTATTAATCGCTTATTGTCAATGTCTGAACAGCATGTAACGAAACCTAATCTTAATGTGATCGTAACGAAACGAAAAATGAGAGCCTGTAGATTAATTGTGAAGGACTCGGGGTGGTTATTTATTTTTTTACGAAATGGAATGGCCGGTGTTGTTTGCTAATAGGCTAATAGGCTATCAGTTTGCAGAATTTGCTAACGCGTTAAACCTCCACTGTTTGAAAAAAACAAATGAACAAACTCAAAATTTCGGTGTCATTGTGATTGCAAATTTGGGTAAGCATGTTCTAGTATGACATGTTTATTCTAAGGGGGATTTTTACTGTTGTGCTTATATTGTTTTTATGTTGGTTATGTTTTTGCATCAATCCATGTTGGTTTTGTATTTAAAGTGATAGAATACTTATTAGCTGGATTTCTGAATCGGAAATCATATGCTTGGAGCACTTAAAAATGTAAACACGAAAGCTAAGTATGAGAACCAATGTTTTCATGTGTAAAGCTAGCATGTTTGAAATTGAGTTTTTATTTACCATGCACTTGTGTGGACTTTCAGTGGATGGGCTTTCTTTGTTGTCTGAATATAAATGAAAATAAATTTTACAATACACAATTTACAGTATACACATTTTGGCTTAAAGGTCTGTCCAGACCAGTCCATGTTGAAATGCTTTTCTTATGTTAGAAGTGCTGTACTGTTTACAATGATTTTAGTTTTCTTTGCATTCAATTGTAATCTGGCAATGTCAAATTAATGTTATGTCAATGCTGAAATTAAATGTGAATTAAATTAAAACATTAAATGTGTTTTTCTTTTTAAAGGTTCAGGTGAAACACCAGGAAGAAGAATCCAGCACTGGATGATCAGCCTTGAGGAGCACATCATTTGTGAGGGCATCCAGCCGCCTTTTCTGTCTGGGCTTGCAGCTGATTTTTCTACTTACAACAATTTCAATCTTCAATACCAAGCTGAAGACGCATGCATGTTGGAAATTATTCAAAGGTTAGATACTTGGATGCATACATTCAATTCACTTCACATTTTATTTCTATATCACTTTTTACAATACATATATTTTTAAAGCAGCTATACAGAAAATGTATGTTTCATTGAAACATTTGGCCCTAATAAACAGGGAATAGCATCAAATAGAGAAATTTCCTGTCAAATATTTGAGCCCCAGTGAGCAGTAGGTGAATGTCAAGGAAATAAAATGTCTATTGGTGGTGAGGTGTTGGTGGAAACCTTGAAAGGAAGCAGATTAATCTAGGACCCATCCTTCATCATTAAAATGATGATCATGTGCATATGTTATACATGGCTAAAATAGTAGGGTATAAGATGTGTTATGTCAATGCTTGAACAAAGAGATATCTTTAATCTAGACTGAAACACATCATTCAGTCCAAAAGTTCTGAGTGTTGGAGCTTCTTAAGAAAGCTTTCCTTTCCTGACAAAGTAAAGTGAAGTGTTCTTGATACAAGAATATAATTTTATATACTTTTAATATTTATATGTTATCCGTGAGTACCCTTTTTGGCAACACTTTAGAACAGGGAACACTTATTCACCATTAACTACGACTTTTCCCTCAATAAATTCCTAATTTGCTGCTTATTAATAGTTAGTAAGGTAGTTGTTAAGTTTAGGTATTGGGTAGGATTAGGGATGTAGAATAAGGTCATGCAGAATAAGGCATTACTATGTGCTTAATTAGTGCTAATAAATGGCTAATAGTCTTTTAATATGCTAGCTAATAAGAAACTAGTTAAGAGACCCTAAGATAAAGTGTTACCATCTTTTTTTCCCCTCCACACTAATTCTAAACACACACATTTGTTTTTCAGGTGGTTCATCGAGATAAATCCGGAAAAGGGACCAGGGCTGGAGGATTCATATCAAAGCTGATGGGGAAGGTCACCCAGAAAAAGAAAACCGTGAACCCTCGTGTCTGCAGTCTACTTAAAAAAATTTATGGATTTTGAGTTGGACTTTATACAAGTATTACACACCACAGACCACACACACTCACATCACACACACACGTTTGTTTTGTGAAAAGTGGGGACATCCCATAAGCGTAATGGTTTTTATACTGTAAAAACTGTATGTGCTATTGCCCTACACCTAAACCTACCCTTTACAGCGAACTTTGTGCTATTTCAGATTTTCAATACACTCCATTCTGTGTGATTTATAAGCCTTTTGAAAAGTGGGGACATGGGGTAATGTCCTGAAAAGTCACCTGCTCCTTGTAATACCTGTCATTACACAAATTTATGTCCTCATTTGTCACAAAAATGTGCGTGCGCACACACCCACACACACAGTCTCTTGATCTCTATTTTTTCAGGTATTCATTAATTTCTATTCACTCAAAAACATTTACTCAGGTGTTCTCTAAGTTTTTCACTTAATCTTTGTGTTAATCTTTTGTTTTTTTTGGACAGCCTGCATGACCTATTAGAATTAATTGTTAAAGAGTTAAAGCAATTTATTTATCATTTATACAGCTGAAATGTACATTTATTGTCATAAATGTAATAAGCTTTGGGCTTTATTTTACAATTTGTTTTCATTTTGTACCAATGTTCTGTAAGTCAGAATCTGATTTGGGGAATATGTTGAGTTTATTTCTGTTATGACCACTTCTTCCCCTTAAATTTCAATTATTGTCTTTAATGTTTTTTCTAAGAAAGTTTTTATTTATTTATTTTTTTTTAATAAAGCAAAACAAGTTTTGAATCAACACTTTAAAGCTGCTTTACTTGTGTTACATTTCAAGTCACTATTTCAAAGGGTACAAATATATATTAAAAACCAAGAAGAAAATGTTGTCCTTTTTACTAGCAGGCCATTATTCAATAGCGTACACAATGGCATAGTATATTTGTATTGTAGTTTACACATTGTTTGTTTAGTTGTGAAGAAGAGCAAAAAAATTATTTGCGAAAACAGTAGTCAACTGTAAATTTCACCAACAGTAAGACACAGTTAATTTTATAGTTCCTTGCTGGCAACCAAGCTGCCAGTTCTTTACTGTTTTTTAATAAACAGGATTCATATAGCATCATATTCCCACAAGTTAGGACTTGGGTGTGGCATGAACCGAACCCATCCCTTCTGGAGCTTTTGTGAGAAGCCGAAGAAATTCATTCATCAAAACATCAATCTCAAATAACTTTACAAACTGTCAGTGGAAAAACACTAATAAACAGTTCACTCGCTATGAGGTCCTTAATGAAGGATCGACTTCATCCTGCGTTTTAAAATGCAGTAGATCTATTATTTGAATAGTGTTCCGATGTTCATTCTGCAGTACAATGAGAATTCCAAAGAACTATACACCAATTTTTCCGGTCATCCTCTGAAACAGGAAGTAGCAGGGATCTGACGCGCCTGCGGACCGCTGCGGACTGTCATCTGAAAGATAGGCTACTCCTACTTATGCCAGCAAGATGATGATGCAGTATGACTTTGTTATATCTGTCATCATGCTAAAAACCCAAATTCAGTAATTACAACAGGCAAAGTTTGTTTCATGACCATGCAGGAATAACAACGTTAAAAAATAAATAAATAATAATAATAATAATAATTTTTGATGCCAGTTCAAACTTGCATTATAAGAAAAATATTCACAGTGGTTATAACTGCTCTGTTTACCTTACAATATGAATCAATCTGTTTGTGAATCTTATTCTATTACTCAACACCTAAACACACACACAAAAACAAAAGCAAAATAATTTGCCTAAAAAAGAAAAAGTCCTTATTAATGAATTAAATATATCCTATTGCATAGAAAACTTTCAAACTTTCAGTACTCAATCTCACGCAACGGAGCCTATTCCATATTTCGGATTAAAGTTGCACAGGTTTTTACCTAACAAAATCATGTTAGCAAGATGCTCTGCTGCAACAAAGAGCACTTCTCTGAGGAAAGACTTTTTTGGTTTTGCCACAGTGTGCCAGGTCTGAGAAATTAAATCTTTTTGTATAGGGCTCTTAAAATATAACTGTACTTTATATTGCATATATGATTCACTTTTTAATTATATTTGTTGTATTTAATTACTGCTTTTAAAATTGTAAAATACAACATAAACAATATGACCTGTGTGCATTTTCCCATAACTTTTACGGGGTTTTTTTTTTTAACTGTATAAATTCATGCAAACTTGTGAAGTTCATGCATAAATTAGGAAAACAGAAGCATCTGGATCTCTCTATATTGAAGCTGCCGTTTATGTCCCGAACTGAATGAAAGTTCTTTTCTGGTGTTTTCTCAGCATTACTTATGTCTACTGGGTCCAGACTCCAGTACATCAACTAGATAAAGCTTATTCTCCTTTAGCAGTCTGCAGAATTCTGCTTTAACCTACCTGGTCTTTTGGCATTTGCGTACCTGGATACACTTTTTAGCGTGACATGAAATACGTACCAATAAGTACATATCACTGCAGTTTCCAAAAGAAATGAACATTTTCACACATTTAAGGTTAATCTGCCAAAATTAATCACCTTTTGGCCTACACAAAAAGTTTAAACGTTCCAAATTTGCAATGATCAATACATTTTGGTTCAACAAATTAGCAACTCTGATCAGGTTTGACATTTTTTTTAAATAAACTAGAAATTTGACAATGAATTGGCAATAGGAGCTGCTCTGTTAGTTTGCAGGCGCACATTTATGTCAGACTGTGTCTCCGCGTCCTGTGTTTTTCCCCTCCTCTTGTGACCATATTTGGTGTTCCTGTCCTAGTTTTGTGTTTGAGTTAATTAGTCCCCAGCCCTGTGTATGTCTATGTGGTTGTTAGTCTTGTAATTCCTGAGTTTGTTATTAAAGATCCTGTTAGTTGCAATATTCCTCGTCTCCCAGCTCCAACAACACATGTGACAGAAGACCGAACCAAAACTGACAAAGGGATGGAATTCGCCGCAGCCGTCCTCGCCTTGCCCTTGCCCGACGAGATCTCCCCTTCTTCGAGTATGCGGCGGAGTTCGTTCGGCTCGCCGGGAGGATGCCGCTGGACGACGCGGCCATCCTCCACCTGTTCCGGCTCGGGGTCTCATACCACCGCACCATGGACCTCCCAGACACCACAGGATTGTGCTGGAGGGAAGGGGTCTACCGGTGTCTGGGAAGCGTAATAGGGCTCCTGCCAGAGAGGCCGAGGTCTCGAAGGCAGACCCGCCATGGCCTCCAGAGTCCCCTGGTCCGCCCTGGAGGCCACCAGAGTGCCCTATTTGGTGTTCCTGTCCTGGTTTCGTGTTTATGAGTTAATTAGTCCCCAGCCCTGTGTATGTCTATGTGGTTGTTAGTCTTGTAATTCCTGAGTTTGTTATTAAAGATCCTGTTAGTTGCAATATTCCTCGTCTCCCAGCTCCAACAACACATGTGACAGAAGACCGAACCAAAACTGACAAAGGGATGGAATTACGCCGCAGCCGTCCTCGCCTTGCCCTTGCCCGACGAGATCTCCCCTTCTTCGAGTATGCGGCGGAGTTCGTTCGGCTCGCCGGGAGGATGCCGCTGGACGACGCGGCCATCCTCCACCTGTTCCGGCTCGGGGTCTCATACCACCGCACCATGGACCTCCCAGACACCACAGGATTGTGCTGGAGGGAAGGGGTCTACCGGTGTCTGGGAAGCGTAATAGGGCTCCTGCCAGAGAGGCCGAGGTCTCGAAGGCAGACCCGCCATGGCCTCCAGAGTCCCCTGGTCCGCCCTGGAGGCCACCAGAGTGCCCTATTTGGTGTTCCTGTCCTGGTTTCGTGTTTATGAGTTAATTAGTCCCCAGCCCTGTGTATGTCTATGTGGTTGTTAGTCTTGTAATTCCTGAGTTTATTATTAAATATCCTGCTAGTTGCAATATTCCTCCTCTCCGCGTCTCCTCGTTTCCCAGCTCCAACAACACACGTGACAATTTACAAAATGGGTTTCATTAACTATCCATGTTAAATATCTTCATGACTTTGAGACTTATTTGGCACCTTTATGTATGACGAGAGGACAGTGAATTTGATGAATCAAATTCACATATCAGACAGAAAGATGAGGGAATGAATCTGCAATACTGTGTTTATATTGTGTGGATGTGAGAGCATGTTTCAGTGTGACTCTTGAGATCTATTTCCTCATGATCCTGTTAAAAAAGACCTGTACTTCATATTGTATTTATGATTAACTTTGTTTTTGTTTGTTTTATTCATCTGCTAAAATGTAAACTACAAAAGAAAAATATGATGTGCTTTTTCCCCACAGCAAATTTTAGTTTTTTTTTTTTTAATTGTATGTGGTTATTTTTCCACAGTATTATAAAATAAAAACATCTTTCATAGTGACTCATATCGTCATACAGTAACAACATCAAACACTACATACCTCATATAAAAAAAAAAAAAAAAAAATACATTGACACAATCAACATGCATATATACGATGGGGACCAAAAAGAAAATATGGGAATTACAATTTAATTTTAATCTGGCTATATAGTATAAGTATATAGTAAACAGTCAAATTAAAACATTAGAACATAAATAAAGGAATTTCAAATTTATGACACATTGCCAGTCAATATCCAAATCCTTTACTAGAGAATGGTGAACATTAAGATTTGCTTGTACTTCCAAATACCTGCAGGACTCCGACACTCAAAAGTACATAGACGTCTGCTTAGAATCTGATATGGCTCTTTTCCACGTCAAAGATGGTTTTTACAAATCTGAACGTTGATGTTTAGCGTGTATACGCTCTAAGACCAAAAATGTATGCATGTTTTATAAGTGAGGTGCCAGATCATTTACTAGATGAGGTTCTTTCTCCTTCAGCAGTCTGCAGAATTCTACTTTTGCATCATCTCCTCCAGACTCAAGAGCATCCAACAAGAGTCTCATTTTTTTCTGTCGTGTTTCTGCAGCAAGAATCTCCTTCCACACTTCAAGAGTAATCATTTTATTGCTGTTCAGACTGTCAGCAATTTCCATCGCTGATGAAACTCTATCAATAAGTTTATCTTTGTGTGTGTTCACAAATTCACTTTCTAATTGAAACAAAAGATGATTTAAGTTAGCCTTCAGAAGAGTGAAAAGTGAGACAATTACAAGGAAAAAACATTTAAGTGTGATGTTCAGCATTAAAAACAGACCTGGGATCCTTCTGTGCGGAGGAGGTTCTACACCTTTACTTGGTGCTATTAATAATAATAATAAAAAAAAGATATTTGAGATTACTGAGAAATCTGCCAAACATTTTAAAGTCATCAAAATCTCTTGAGGTCTCATTCCTTGCAGGGAATGAACTGCTTATCTTTCTAGCCTTAATTGTTATTCTCTAGGCCAAGCCACCACAAACCATAAAGATGAACAATGTCACGTCATTCATATGGTTCGAAAAATGATTCACCAACAGTTTTTCAATATAAAAATTATTATAGTTATGTATTTTGTTTATTTGTTTAATGCAGTCACGCTAATTGAGATCCTCATTGTTTTGTGCCTAATAAATACAAAATAAAAACATAAATGTAATTATATATTTAAAGAAATATTGCATTGCTCCCTTAAATTGCTTTAGCATAGTTAGCTATACTGTTACAGTTTTATTAATTGTGTAGCTATTTTGAAGAATACTGTTACAGTTTAAAAATAGCCTGCCCAAATGTAGCCAAGGACATAGTGATTTCTCATAGATGAGTCTCTATCTCTCCCAAACTCTCTCAATTCTCTTCTACAACAAACTTTCATGGCTACCTGTAAGAAGGATTCGCCGTCTGTGCCATACTTCTTTCCCATTTTCAGTTTTGTCCAAAACACCCAGTCTGACCTCCCCAATGTCGACATCCAGAAATACTTCAAATGTGGGATGATAGTTTGGGCCAAAATTATCAAGCTGAAACATCTCACTCTGAAAAAGAGAACACCAATATGTAGATAACATTATAAAGTGGTTAGTTCTGTCTCTTAGTTATAATTTGATGCAAAAAATAAATAAATTAAAATGCTTTTATTTTGTTACCATTGGTTGCACTTCACAGTCCTCTGGCTGACAACACAGACTGTATTCTCTGTCAGTAAAAAGACGACATTTTGAACTTGTCTCTATGTATGATTTATTGTGGTGAGAACGCTGGACCTTGAGGAACGGGGTCGGGGAGGGGACCAAACAAAAAAGGGGTGAATTTACTTCAACATGTCACTATACAAAAGCAATAATAATGTAGAATAATAATAATGCTTAATAAATTTACTCAATGTGTGTTAGGGAAGCTTTGAAAGTTACAGGTTTTTATTTTTATAATAGAAAGCACATATAGAAAACAAAAACAAAGGAACAATACGTTCAGAAAGCAGTACCTCTGATACTGGAACATTCCCTGGAAGCAAGTGGACATTAAGTATTTTCTGTTTCTGTTCAACAGTTACAGGTCGAAGAAAGAGCAAAACCTGGCCATCAATGTGTAAGCCAAGTTTTGTTTTAATCCAGAGTCCAAAACAACTGAGGTCTCTAATGTCAATCATCACATAAGTTTCTGTCACTTTGAGTGGCTGGATCATTTCTATATTATCACCAGTGAAATGTGCTACAGCCAAACCGTCCTTATTTTCCTCTGCAAAATACATTTAAGAATTTTGTTATTTGGTCAAATAAATTTTAAAAGAAATTTGACAAAAAGTCAACCACAGTGCAACATTAATATTTAGAATGTAGAGATCAACCTACCAGAGAATATCACACAGTGAGGAAGGTGCAGTTGTGAGACTGATTTTGCAGCACAGTCAATGTTGTACAAGGGTCCTGCAGGCTGCATCTGACCCAAACCATCTAACAGACGAGGATCCCATGAAACAATTCTATACAGCACCTCTCCTTCACCCTCCATCACAAACACAAGACTGGTCAGACTGCAACGAAACTGACCAGCATGTGGACACACAAACCTGAAGGACAGGATATTAATAACACTTATAAATAAACACTTAGTGTGTTATTAATTAATAACACATATAACAGTCTCCTTATATCCTAACAATGTGGAAAAATACCTCATTGTATTGTCTTCATCCCCACTCAATTCTGGTGTGAATACTTCTACATCTTTTGAGAACTAAAGCAAAGAAATAAATGAAGAATCTTTTAAATAACATTTTGGAGGATAAAATATTTACTAAAATATTTGTATATTTACTAATATCTTAATCTTGTGCCAGTGCAAACCTTCGTTTAGTGTTAAAAACTACTGTCAGGACGTACTACAGACATGTAGTAAGTCAGCCACACAACTTTCCACTCCCATTGACACTTTTTGGAATTGTGCTTTCATGCTAATTCGCCCTTATGGCCTTAAATGTTTACATATTACATCTCTCTAAGCATTCTGAATAATGGGATTTGAATCATTTATCATATACTGAAACCTCAAAAGGGGTTATCAATGTGATTATAAAATATTTTCATACTGTACCACTATTTGCAGTAGAATGGTTTTTAGCTCAAGATTATCTCCAGATTTATAGTGATTTTAGGAAGAAGAAAAAGAAAAACGTAAGAATCTTCTGCTACTCACAGAGTATGCTGTTGATTCAGCTTTTGACACAGAATCTGAGCTCTCTCCTACTGTCAGACAACAATAGCAAGAGAAGGAAATTCAAAAAATAATATTTTTCAACACAAGTATTTTTTACACATACTACAAGTATATATTTACTCATATGTTATATAAAACATTTCTGAGAAAAGTAAATCAGATCAAATCACATTATTTGAATTATTATGTGAATAAGATGTGAATTAAAACAGCCACAAAGCTGATAAACTGTTTGTGTCCATAATGGTTGTTTTAAATCTCTCATTCTGAAATCACTGAAACCGAAGCCATTGAATATTTATTTGTGTACTATCTAATGTATAGCTCTATTGCAGGGGTCAATAACAATAAAAAGTCAATAATCTATTTGCTTCCACTCTCACTCTTTTCCCGCTTTGTCTTCAGCTTCTCTTCTGTAAATCTCTCCATGCGTGGCTTGATCAACACTAATTTCCCCCAGCTAATGAGAAAAACATTTAACACATTTCTGTATATCTACAGAAAATAATCTTCATAATGAACTTAAAGAAAAGGCTAAAGAAATATCTAATATATACTGTAACTCTTACACGGTCAGAGTCCAACCCATCTTCTCCAATGAAGTCTTCATGGACTGGATGTCCTCCAACATGATCTGATTGCTGACATTTATACTGAAAAAGATTTAAATAATTAACTACATTCATTCTAAAACTATAACAGCTTCTGATTTACTGTGTTCAATGGCCAGGGAAAAAAATATTGATTATGATAATCAATATTGGCAATCAAGTGGAAAAATTCTATTAAGATATTTTAGTCAAGTCACATTTTCACTAGTAACAAAAAAAAATAAAAAAGGGGGGGGGGGGGTAACAATTTACAAAAAGATAATATTTGTTAACATTAGTTAACTACATTAATGATCATATATTGCTGTTACCTGAGATCATTCAAGCTGGGACAGGCCTGAATGAAGGGCAGGATTTCAGAGGCAAATGTTTCAGTCAGAAGTGAATCCTGCAGATAGACTTTCTTCAAACCAGACACTGATTTCAGGAACGTCAACAGTTCAACAGAATGTTGCCCAGAACTTCTAAACAACACAAAAACCCAAACAAATTTGTAAATGTGGCACAAACCTTTACATGCTTTTATTTGTTTAAAAATAAAATGTAAAAAAATTGAACTGATTATTGCTAATAAACACCTCATAATTTACTTACCGATCACGATCAAAATTAAAATTCTTTCATCATTTACTCATTCTCATTTTGCTGAGAATTTTACAAATTCGTGTTTTAAAGATGAATGAAAGTCTTCTGGGTTTGGAACAACATTTTTTGGGTGAACTAGTCCTTTAATGACATTTTTTATTTTTAATGGCAAATGGCAACTGCATATGAGAACAAGCTTTCACTCACAAATATTCATAACTGTGCAACAGCTGCTCGCTCTGTGATTTCACCCAGTCGATGGTGGAGATAATTGAGCGCGGAGAGGTTACAGTTAATTCTGTGACTGATGATGTGAACACTGATGTGCAAAAAGACAACCTGAAGCATTTACAGATAAAAACATTAGTACAGGTTTATATTATGCATCAGGTATAGGATGAAACTGTAATTTTGTGTGTGACAAATGATTGAGTTTCATACGTGATGTCTCCATTTCTGACTGACACAGAGATCTCTGGGTGCAATCTCCTTAATATTCCATGGTTGTCAAGCTTCTTTATACTGGCAGATATATCATTTAATAAGTGCATTTCATTATTAGATATTGCATAAAACTGATTAAATATTTTGAATGATTGAATATGGAAATAAGTTTTTACAATGTTATTCTAAAATTAATAATAAATTACATTACTTGAGGTTATTCAAAATCTTTCCTTCAGCAGCAGCTGAGACCAAACCAACAACATCATCTGAAATGTGATCCATCATCAACCTTTGAAAGTAAAAGAAGTACACAGTACAGTATATCAGATTTGATTGTCATTGTTATTTCATGTTTACATTTGCAGTGTTTCAGACCAAAGTATGTGAGAAGTTTTGAACATGCTAAAAATGTGCAATTTGACTGAAGAGCTTGCATGTATATACATTTCTTTTGTAACTATTCTTGATAGCTGAATAAAATGTAATCTAACTGGCCATATTTCCACTGAAATGCAAGTAACTCAATATGAACTTCTTACTCACTGAACTGATCAAATTTTCTCAATACATAATTTCAAATCAATATCACATGATAATGACTACTGTAGTATTGAACCTTATCCTAGATGTTGAATCACAGCTGTGCTGCTATTCAGTACTACAGCACTCTTGCTTGTGTGATATTTTTGCTTTAGTATTAAAAAAACATAAAATTTTACATCACAGTTAGAGCTCCAAGATAAATTAATGCGTTTGAATTGCCATAAATATAAATAATAATTGTGATAATGTATAATGTCATGTGGCACAAAGTCTGAATGTCACTCACCACAGCTCTTTACAGCGGGACAGTTCTGGCTGGAGCATCTTCAGATTATCAGATGTTACAAGGAGTTTCAGGTTTCTGATGTGTTCACAGCACTGTAAACAGTACTTCAACACCCAACAATCTGCCATTTTCAGTGGTGTATTCGACAGATCTATCAAAACCAAACCTTCCAAAACTTTTCTAATGAAGCTCTTCTCATGAAGCTCATAGAGACAATGGAGAATGAACAGCATGTGTTCATTTTGATATCTCTGTGAATACCGATTGATCCATTCCTTAAGCTGAGTTTCTATGTTGACAGAGACAGCCATGTTGTGCTTTTCAGTGAATGATGGGATCCATTCTTTCTCACAGAAACCACAAAGAAACAGAATCACAGGCTGCAGCTGTTTTGCATGCATTACCTCTACATCTGCCATTGAAAAGTCTCTATCAGACCAACAGGACAAAGCCCATCCTCTCTCTACAGTGTGAAGCAGCTCCCTCACTTTCCTCTGAGTCTCTTCTTCATCCAGAAGAACATAGTACAGAGCGGTGAAGAACTCCTGAAGGCTGTGATGCATGAAAGTGAACATTGTCTCCTGACGGATTCTTCTCTTAGAGAGGAACCTGCACAGAAATGGGTTGCCAGCAGGGTCTGAAACAGTTTCATTCACACTTTTCTCATCAAACAGCACTTGTTGTTCCAGCATCCCTCTCTCTGCCAGCTGACCCAGACTCTGTAGCAAGGTTGAGACAGACTGACTCAAACCCTGGCAGTGATGCTCTAGTAGAGTGGACACAAAGTCAACGTAGATGGAGGTGATGGTTTCCAGTCCGCTTGTTACATCTGCACCAATTCTGAACATCTCACTGATGATCCAGCAGATAACAGGAATGGAGCAGGCAGTGAGGAGGGCTTTATTTGCTCTCACACAGTCATACTCTTTGCTGAAGAACTTCTGGAAGTACATCTCCACCTTCTTCTCAGAGAAACCCATGATTTCAGTGAAACCCATGATTTCAGTGAAACGTGGTTTACCTTTCTGCAGCTTGTTCAATGTGTTCCTAGTTCTGGTGGTGACCAGCAGTTTGGATCCAGGGATGAGATATCTCCTCACAAGGCCACAAAGAATAACCTCAGGTGAGGCTTTCTGAAGTGGATCAGTGTTTGCTGACATGTTATAAATGGCCTGTGTAAGTCTCAGTTTATCAAATCCATCAATGATGAAAAGCACCATCTCTGGTGAATGTTGTAACATCTGTGTGATCTGATCTGATGTTAAACTACAGCTGTAGCTCAAGAGCTCAATTAAATTAATCTCCTCAGAAACACACATCAGCTCTTCACATCTCAGATAGAAAACTAGATAAAAATGTCTAGAAGTTTCAGATGCCCAGTCAAACATGATCTTCTGTGCTATGATGGATTTGCCACTGCCAGAGTCGCCTTGGAGAATGACAGGCATTGTACCATATGACATCAACAATCTGTCCACACTGATGTTCTTAAAGCTGCCATTTTCATTTTTCTGAATGATCACTGGTTCATTATACAGGGCAGACAATGGCTTTCGTTCACCAGACAGTGAGCTCCACTCACTCTCATACTTCTGTCTGATTGACAGCTTATATTGACGTATAATCTCCTGAGATCCTAACAAAAATCCAGATGATTAACTAAAAAATGTATAAATGTATTGCACTCAATCAACAGAAAACAACGTACTATTGCATTATACCCACTGGTTTTCAAAAATATTGTAAATCTTTAAAATATTCATATTAAAAATTAGCACGAAAAAAAAATTATCATGTTGTGTTTTTGTGGGATTCTCTAAAAGAATGATTTCCTCATTATAGCTTTCAGTGCTTGAAAAGCAGAGATTAAATCAAAAGCAGAGTTCTCATTTTTAAATCAAAATATGGGCCTACCTGTCATCCCAACCTGGCTGAGTGGAGTCCCTTTAAATATTGAGGGATCCTACAGGAAAACCAGTTGAGAAAATGTAAATGCTTATCAAATTGAATCAACAGGAAATAACAGAATATTGCATTATACTTACTGCTTTTCAAAAATATTGTAAATCATTCAAATATTAATAATTAAATAAAAAAATTATCTGTTCCATATATAGCTTTTATAAATGAAATTGTTTTCTTTTTTCCAAATATAAACTATATCACATTGTGTTTTGGTAAGATTCCTGTAAGAACTCAGTAAGAAATTTACAAAATGTTCTATGTACATCACCAGGCTCATCTGTTCTACAGTTCAGTGTCACTACATATCATCACATTTCAAATTCTACCACTACTTGAAAACACACTGGGCAAATTCTCTTCCAAATTTTTTGGTATGTGTTTTTGATTTTAAATTATTATTCTAAAATCTTTGTGTAGTTCTTATGATTGTTAAGCAGGTCAAGTGCAAGAAGATGACAGTGGTATGACATCTCTTTGATTTTTGACAGTTACATCATATACTGTATATGGTCATCAGTGAGTATTTTCCCAACATATTAGGAAATAAAGGTCATGGACTGGCAGTTCACTCATAGTAACAGATAGAATGCACTATAATTCAATAATTTAATAATTTTATTGCCTTAAAGTACATTATGGAGTACTAGTTAAAGAGGTGGTTGATTGTGATTTAAATTTTTTAACTTAGTGTGTAATGTTGCTGTTTGAGCATAAACAATATCTGCAAAGTTACGACGCTAAAGGTTCAATGCAAACGGAGATATTGTCTTTTACAATTATGGCAGGTTAATGCCTACAATTACGGCTGGTAGGGACTATAACGAGCTACTTCCCAGGTGTCACAACTCACGGGGGAGCCCGGGAATCAGGAACGAGGAGACGAGGAATTAGCAACACGGGAGTTTTAATATACAGACAGGAACACAGATCACAGGCAGGGTTGACGTACAGGATGACTTTCAAAGACCGACAAACACTAACTGAAAGGACTGGGGTTTTAAAGACAGGACAATCAAGGAACTAAAGGAGACACACCTGGAATCAAATTAACCAATCAAGGGGAGACAGAAACTAGGTCACAGGGCACACATGGGGAGCAAAACACACACAAGACAGTCCAGGGACGTGACATTACTCCCCCCTCCCGGAAGGTGCGTCCTCGCACCGTGGAACAACAGAGGGGGGAAACGGTGGGAACCATGGCGGAGGCTCAGGAGGAGGACGGACCACCGGGAGGAGGTCGGCAGACAGAGACCAGGGAGGCAACGAAGGAGGGAGGAGCCAGGGAAGAGACAGGAGGGACCCGGAGCAGGAGGAGCCTGGCCGGACCCAGGCCACAGCCATGATGATGGCCACGGTGGAGCCGACGGAGGGAGGAGCCATGGAGGAGGAATGGCCTCCGACTCAGGGGCCGACCAGCGGCGGAGCAGGTGGTGGAGGAGCCCGAGGCGGAGACGGAGAGCCGGCGAGCCAGGGAATGCCGAGGATCCGGGGGCCAAGGTGGAGCAGAGTGCTCTGGCGACCCGAGGCGGGCGGAGCTCCGGAGATCAGCGGCGGGCAGGCGACTGAGGACCAAGGTGGAGCTGGCGGGAGGAAGGAGCCCAACTGAGCGGTGGGGCGGAGCGGCGAGGTGCAGCGGAGGAGCGGAGTCCTGAGGCGATGGCGGGTCGACGCCCGACCAAGGCGGAGCCGGAGGGACGAGGGAGCCTGGTGGAGCTGGAGGATCGGCGGGTGACGGTGGAGGCGAGGGAGCTAGGAGCCGAGGTGGAGCCGCTGGGTCAACGGGCCGAGGCAGAGTCCGGGCCGAGGAGGTTGGAGGCGGAGGTGAGGATACTCCAGCCCAGCGATGCTGGAGGATGGCAGTCCTGTGGGGCTCGCACCGTATTGATGGTGGGCTGAGGCGAGCAGAGGGGCTGCCAGACAACAGCGGTGGAGGAGGCAGGAGGCGGGTGGGAGGGTGGGCATTTGCGAGGGGCGGCACTGGGGGCGCTCTTGAAGCGCGGACCCTTGGGGGCGCTCTGGCAGCGCGGAGACAGGGAGGCGCTCTTGCAGCGCGGAGACAGGGAGGCGCTCTTGCAGCGGAGACAGGGAGGCGCTCTTGCAGCGGAGACAGGAGGCGCTCTTGCAGCGGAGACAGGAGGCGCCTTCTTGGCGCAGGCACTGGGGGCGCTCTGGGCGCTGTGCTGGACGGAACCAGCGGAGACTCTTGGGAGCGCCTTCTTGGCGCAGGCACTGGGGGCGCTCGAGCGCTGTGCTGGACGGAACCAGCGGAGACTCTTGGGAGCGCCTTCTTGGCGCAGGCACTGGGGGGCGCTCGGGAAGCGCTGTGCTGGACGGAACCAGCGGAGACTCTAGAGGGCTCTTGCGAGGGGCAGGCACTGGCGGGCTCTTGCGAGGGGCAGGCACTGGCGGGCTCTTGCGAGGGGCAGGCACTGGCGGGCTCTGCGAGGCCGGCTCTGGTGGGCTTGCCATACTCTCTGCCGGCGGGCTTGCCATACTCTCTGCCGGCGGGCTTGCCATACTCTCTGCCGGGCTTGCCATACTTTCTGCCGGCGGGTTTTCCTGGACCGCGAACGGCGGCTGGTGAAGGAAGCGTTGACCTCAGATCCGTTTCCCAGTCCAGTAAATCCTCCTCCATGTCCAGCAGCCCCAGATAGATGATCAGCTCATCCTCAGCCGTGATGCAGGGGGCGGAGCTCCACTCCGCGCTCACACCGTCCACGGTTGGCTCCCTCGCGATGGGCACCGTCGCCGGCTCTCGCACCTGATCTGACGTGTTGGGCTCAACTTCCGGGGCGATCTTCCGCTCAGTCGCTCGGCTTCGCGCTGGCTCGCAGATCGCGGCGGGGAATGGCTCTCCGTCATCGGTGGGCTCGGGCTGATGCTCCGTACCGCTGGGAGTTGGTGGGCTGGGCTCTGGGTCTGGAGTGGATCTGGCGAGATCATCCTCGGGAGACGGTGAGGGTGATCCGTTTCTCACCAGAATCCACTCCACGGCGGCGGCGAAATCCTCTCGAGGACCATCCTCGGACGACAGCGCTCTGCACGCGGTGTTCAGACTTGCGTTGTAGAATGAGCAGAGCGTGCCGTCCGGGTAGCTGGTGTCATTAGCTATCATCAGGAATAGTCTGGTGTGGTCCTCGAGATCGTTCCCCTGCTCCAGCAGGAGGAGGAGGAATTGGCCGAACATAGGGATCCATAGATGCACAACGGAAAGAAAAAACACTGGGTAAAAACGGAAACAAAACGGAGGGTACAAACACGGAGGTTACTGTATAGGTCGGTCTTTCTGTCACATCTCACGGGGGAGCCCGGGAATCAGGAACGAGGAGACGAGGAATTAGCAACACGGGAGTTTTAATATACAGACAGGAACACAGATCACAGGCAGGGTTGACGTACAGGATGACTTTCAAAGACCGACAAACACTAACTGAAAGGACTGGGGTTTTAAAGACAGGACAATCAAGGAACTAAAGGAGACACACCTGGAATCAAATTAACCAATCAAGGGGAGACAGAAACTAGGTCACAGGGCACACATGGGGAGCAAAACACACACAAGACAGTCCAGGGACGTGACACCAGGTTTGTGACAGCACAAACCCTGAAATTGACATAAACCTCACCCCCGGAAACATGTAACAAAGCGGCCTTGTTGCGCTGCTTTAGAGAAGAGGAAGAGTTGTTGCCATGCTGTTAAAACTAGGGGTGCATGAAAAAAATCTATTCATATATGAATTCATATACGAATAAGCAATATTGATGATGTCATTGTTTACAATACAACCGGAGCACATGCATTTCGCTGAGAGGCGTGACGTTTAGATGCGCACTAGAGGCGGTTTAGCAAATCACAACACACTGAGCCAGCTAACCAATCAGAGCCCATTGCATATTTCTGAGGGAGGGGCTTCATAAAACTACGAAATCATCAAAGCATTCAAAGGAGAAGGCACAGAGCGGTGTAGAATAAATGTAAATTATGTGAAAAATAATGCCGAACATTAACACATGTTAGACTGCTCCCCATAAACACAATCAAGCCAAGAAAAAAAAAAGTCAACCACCCCTTTAAATTGTATCCATTAGTACTGTCCAAATAAAGTTCCAGTATCGATATGCCCACATTTGCCATTTCAAAAGACATAGATGCACATAATAATGATATAATGGTTAAAAATGAAGACACCTAATGTATATCATTGTGTCATTACACCAAAGATGACAGAAAATTCCTTTTCACTTACATAAACTTTTCCAGATGTCCAAATTTGCCGTCCTTGAAGAGAATAAAAGTTCATGTCAGATAAACTGAAGATGAAGTATAAAGCAGTATGAACACAACCTAATAATGATTTATTAACAAGTTTGAAATGAGCTTAAAGGGAAACTTTCTGTCATCATTTACTCTGTTATGACATAATATGTCTATTCTGGTAAACGAAGAAAAACAGCTTTCAGAAACAGAAGCACATTCTTTCTTCTATGGAAGATGATCATATTTAGGTTTTTAATAAATTCACATGCTGATTTATATGTATTGTCTTAGTTGTGTAAGATACATTTTTAAGAGTTCTCATTGAATTGAACATGGACACTCAAATCAAATGATAAATGTAAACTGCACTGATAATTAACGGAAAAGGCTTCAATAAAATCTTAACAGTGAACTGGTTAACAGTGAACAGTTAAAAAAATTATTTACACCACAAAATAATAAAGTGCTTGATTGCTTATAGGCATAACTGATGATTTTCCCATTGATAAACATTAAGGGGATTTCTCAGAATGAGCTAAGAGAAAGATTTTTTAATTACTGTTTGTAAAATCTGAGATTCTATAGATTCTTGACTTATATGCTGGTTTTGAAGGGTCACTGGGCTCATCATCTGAATCTGATGACATGATGTGTTCTGGGAAAAAATAATTTTCAAGAGAGACACAGGTCAGCTGAACTGAGAACTGAAGTGAAAATGTCCAGCTACAGCACAACCAGCTTTACTCAATCAAATTGAGTAGGATATCAAGTGTGATATTGAGGGCTATAAATCAATAAAAAGTGTTTAGTCTGACACAGTTTTCTTAATCCTGGTCCTGAGGATCCACAGCACTGCACATTTTGATCGCTGACGTCTGCCCAATCTGATGGAGATATTATCTAGAAGTTTATCTAGGTTTTAGAACCTATCCAAATTTTGATGACATATGCATTGACGCAATTAGCAACCTCTGTTAGGGTATAATTGCTGGTGTTTTTGAATTGTACGTAGAGCGGCCTACGAAGTCGATTGTGAGTCCTGAAGCTGACTTCTGCTGATGAAACTGCAAACTATCTTCAGTAAATTTTCTTCATTTTTGATCGAATCTCTTGACTTCTGGTCTTCATTCAACACACCTGGTCCGAGGGTCTTTACTCTAGATTCCCCTACAAAGTGTTGACCTTTCCAAATGTTCTTGAGTCTCTCATTTGTAGGGTCACTTGGTTGATCATCTGGGCTTGATGTCTGTGTGATGTGCTCTGAAAAAAACAAAACAATTATTATTCCGCATGTGCGGAAGCGATCTAAACAATGAGTGTACTGTTCAGTTTCTTGCACAGAACGATTGTTTTGTGTCTTAAGACCTCAATGTGTCGTCACGAGCCGCATGGTTTAATTTGGTTTTGTCTGTGTATGTTTTTTTTTTTACTCTCAAAGCCGTGGGTTCCATTGACTGCCATTATATGACTGACAGACTGCAATGTTTGAGTTAAAAATCTTAATTTGTGTTCTACTGAAGAAACAAAGTCACCTACATCTTGGATGCCCTGGGGTTAAGCAGATAAACATAAAATTTTCATTTTTGGGTGAACTATCCCTTTAAGGGACACATGATTCAAGTTGACCATTAAGCTTTCTCCAATAGTAAGTAATACAGACCCTCTCATCTCCCTATATTAAGACAATCTCTGGTTGCAGGCTTGCCTTCTAGTGGCTTTGTAGATTTTAAACCTGGAAGATGAAAATAGCGCAAAAAAGCTTAAAATTAACCAGTTTTTTCCAACAATATTACTAAAGATTGTTTTTAAAAGGATGTTTAACAAGTACTGCACACAATGGCACAGTTTAACATAGGCAAGGAACTACTGTCAAAGCCAAGCAACAGAATAAAGGATGCTTGAAAAGCTGTCTGGTAGGGAGTTAATTTATAATGATGTTCAAAACGATCAGTTAACGGATATCAGATGATTACATCCTTTCGTAATTTAGCAATTTACATGCTTACATATCTGTGATTGGTTTAAGGTAATCATGTGACATTAAGTCGTTAAGCTGGGATGCTGGTTTATGCTGGTCTTGAGCAAGTCGGACCAGCTTAGGACCAGCACATGACCAGTTTAAACCAGCTAAGGACCGGCTTAAATCAGCTCAAACCAGCATCCCAGCTTCAAAACATACCATACCAGCATATGCTGTTTTTTTTTTTTTTCAACAGGGAACAGTTTTGCTGCTTAATATTTTTTGGAACCAGTGAAATTTTGTTCAGGGTTCTTTTATGAATAGAAAGCTAAAAAAGAACAGCATTGATAATTAATCAGGCTGATAAAAATCCTGATTTGCATAAAAAAAAAAACATTAAAAGTATTTTGAACGGCAGTGTGTGTGTGTATATGTATGTATGTATGCATGTATGTATGTATATAAAATTTTATCTAAATATCTATGTATCTAAATAAAAATAGACTATATTCAGTATATGATCCAAAGTAACTAGTAACTAACTACTTGAGTAGTTTTTTTATCCGATACTTTTTTACTCTTACTCAAGTAACTATTCAGACTATTACTTTTACTTTTACTTGAGTAAATATTTCTTCAAGTACTTTTACTTGAGTAGTTTTTGAGTACTCTACCCACCTCTGTCTATTGTGCAGAGTACAATACCAGAAGCACACATACATAACCCATACGTATTACCGGCACATCCGGGAACTTAACTGTCAATTTCGTCACTGCCCCTTTTTAGGGGAAAATAAGGGCGAATTCCAAACGGCTTTTTTGTGCCGTTGAAGGGCACTTCGGGAAGGGGACGCCATTTGTAGGGACCTTCCAAACGAAAGTGAGCAACTGATTCCCTTCACGAAGGGCCCTTCCAGAAGTCCGTTAGTGAAGGGAACATGCGATGGTCACTTCACGGAAGTGATTTCCATTTGTGATCATGTGATCTTCTCTTAGGAGATCTTGCAATGCATTTTAAAGCAAAGTTGGGGTTTATTTTGACTTTACATACAAACGTAAGTAGAATAAGCTAATTAAACTTTTCTTTATTTTTATGTAATACAAAATATTTTCGTCAGTGATAAAAATATGATTTAAGACTATTGTTAGCAAGTTTAAGCAAGTTTAGTTTGAAAAAGTTTAATAGTAAATAAGACACAGTTAGACAATATTTGAATAAAATAATAACAATAAGAAGAAATATTTATTTGCAACAATTGTTGGAGTGCTGAATGCTGCACACATGCGCAGCGTTGTCAAGGTAACATTTTGTCAGTCATTCCCTTTACCAAGGGAGTTCCTAACGCTTATACGAGACAGTAATGCCTATACACCCTTTAAAGAAGACACTTCAAGGGCTCTGCCCTTCGAAGGGAGTAGGGCATAGGGATGCTCACTTCTGTTTGGAATTCGCCCTAAACTAGACTTCAATACAAAATAGCGGCACAAGCAACGTCCGTAAACAGCCGGCAGACGTGAATAACTTAAGAAATCACTAAGATTAAACATGTCAAGTAATTATATGTCCACCCTGCCTGCCATAGAGCGTGAAAGATACATCCACAAACTTAATTTGGTCAATTTAAAAACATCCCTTCACTCTCCCAGCGTCAAATTGGTGTAACAACCAGTGTTGCCAACTAATTTTCAGAGAAAGTTGCTGAAGGAAGGTCAATTTGTTGCTAGAAGTTGCTAAATGACGTTGTGATGTCATTGCGCGATTACGTCATTGCGTAATCACTGCGCAAAATTGTGTCACAACATCAAATCTCAGCAAAAATATATATTTTATATATGTTAATTTAGATTTGTTTGTAAAATAATATGCATAATATAATATTAAAATATAAATAACTGTATTTTAAAAAACATTGAATTATTGAACACTTACACATTTTTGAATGATTACAATTTAAGTTTTTTTTTTTTTTTTAATAGCTAGTAAACTAGTAATATAACACATTCTCAACAATTATGCTTTAAGCAGTGTATTAGTAGTTAGTATGCTACACTCCAAGAAAAGGCTGTAAAAATAGGGCACAATCTACTATGTTAATATGAAAGAATTTTCCGTATTGGTTTTTTACCTGCATTTTAAATTACGCATTGTGTTTTCGGGTTACATGGTTACAGTGGATAACATCCTGGAAAATTACTAGTAACCTATATTTTCCATTTTTCTTACAGCATACTAACTGATCAACAATCGCAAGTACAAGCTATAACAAAGTGTAGCCTATCATAAATGAACAATTATTCAGTTGTTATTATTATTATTATATTGAAGAAATGCAAATAGCAGCTAATTCAATTCACGTGATGTGTGTACTGCTAGGCATCTTTGGTTTTCTTTTTGTGTAATTTGGATGGAAAATGTGTCACTTATCAAAAGTTGCTAAAAGTTGCCAAATAAATTTTTAAAAATTGCTAAATTTGTTGCTAGGTGCTTTTGGAAGAAAAAGTTGCTAGGGTAGTCTGAAAAGTTGCTAAAGTTGGCAACACTGGTAACAACCCCACCCAGTGGCCAGGGGCCGGTTGCACCAGCTGCACGTAAGTTACAACCTAGCCTAGTTTTGACGTAAATGGACACTAAGTTACAACTTACACACTAATAAATATTTTTTCGTTGCACCATTACACTTAGTTGAAGTGTAACTCTACGTTTAAACTAAATATTTACGGACGCGTCTGGTCAGGAGTAACGGTTGGAATAAAATAGCAGACTGAGTGAACTGCATCAATATGCTCTTCTTTTACCTGACAACCTCCAATCCTTTAGGCATATATGATGCTGCTGACATTCACACTCACGTACATATTAAGAGAGAGAACAATATGTGAATATGTGAAGCCCGTCTTCAACACCCCATCTACAGCGCGCCTCTGTGCACTTCGGTCCGTGTTTGCGCATGTCAGATGAAATAATAAATAAATGGCATTTCTTATGTTTTTTCTTTCAGTATTTATTGATCCTTATTTATTTCAATTACAGTTTCTGAATGTTATTTACATATAAAAATAGCTTACGTATAGACTAATGTTATTAATGTATGGTTTTTAATGGAAACTTGTTTTTACCGTTAGTATAGGTGAAGCAAAAGAAGTTAGAATGAAGGATAAATTAAAATTAATAACATTTAAACAAGTTCTGCTCGTGTATTTGAAGGTTTCTATTGGATGATTTAGGGTAAACGTCATTTTATGCGACTCGCATTGCTACGGAGCTTACGAACTACTAGCACGTCCTGTAGCAACTGGTGCAACGGTAAGTACAAATTTAGTTACAAACTAGCAGTAGTTACTAGCCTCTAGTGTGGACTTAACATTCTAATTTAAGTAAGAACTTACGAATGGCTGGTGCAACCCTACCCAGGTGTCTTACCGGACATTTACTCGTACCTAATCGAATCACCAGGGTAGGGTTGCACCAGCCATTGGTAAGTTCTTACTTAAATTAGAATGTTAAGTTCACACTAGAGGCTAGTAACTACTTGCTAGTTTGTAACTAAATTTGTACTTACTTCGGTTGCACCAGTTGTTTGTTAAGCAGGACGTAGCTAGTAGTTCTTAAGCTCTCCGTAAAGTAATGTGTAGTCGCATAAAATGACGTTTACCCTAAATCATCCAATAGAAACCTTCAAATACGCGAGCAGAATTTAGGCTTGTTTGAGATGCGCCTCGCCTCGCCTGAAATGTAGGCAAGAGTAGGCGGCTGCAGTGAGGGGAGGAGTGAAATAAGTGCAGTTAAGACGGACAGTTCTGCCCTCTCGAAGTAGAACGAGATCAAAGGAGATCAAAGGCAGATATCGCGTTATTCTCACTCATATGCTGTGCTGCTGATAAACATGATATAATTTAAGTTCTGTTGCTTTTATATGAATATAAATATGATGAACAAGACACTCAAAGTGCTTGCTATTTAATTCCATATGAAAGGCGTATTTATCCTCCATTTTTATTTTAATTCAGACATATAGTTTAGATTTTTATAGAAAATATGACAACAATCACATATCTCACACAGAGATCGCACTGTCAGTGTTTGGGAATATTCATGCACAATTTAAATACATAATAGCATGAAATCAGATTAAAAAAATAAAACATTTTAGAAGAGAAGGCAGCATCACGGTTGTCTGAACCAATGAGCATTAAGCTGTGTCGTCAGTCAGTCGTTTCCCATCATGCTTTTGGTCAGCGCAGTCGGTGGAGAGCAACTGCTTTTGTTTTCCCCTAAAAGTGGGCGTGAATCTGTTCAGAGACAGCTGTCTCATTTAGAAGGCTGCGTCCTCCGGAGGTCTCATTCGAAGGGTGCATACGTCATCGAGGCTGTCTCAATTCAGAATAGCAAGTAGGACACTCCGAATGCGACCTTCGAATGCGACCTTCTTTCACGGGAATTCGGAGGATGCATCCATAGACATAATAAATACCTAGACGCCTCATTGGCCGCTCGACCGCACGTCAACGGCGCCGCCATATTGGTGCGGGCAACTCTCCAGAACTCTCATACCGGGACAGAAGAAAACATACCTGACTCAGCGGCAGCTTGGGCATCTACAGACCGTCTCACATTAATAAAAACAGATCTCGGGGTATTATCTTTCACAGGTAAGACTGAACAGTTGTTTCTGGATGTTTTTTTTGGTCATTTTTAGCATTATGTTGACAGCTTAATTAGCCACCAGTGTCAGACTATTAATAGCTAGCGATATCGCTAGTAAGCAGTGAAAGCTGAGACTTTATACGAAATCAAAGTTTAAATTAATTCTTATTAAGTTTTAACTTATATTGTAGTTCATATCATAAACTAAATTGTGTTATGAGCACAATATATACAGTGAGCACTTTGACAAGACCGTGTCAGACTGTCAGGATAGGGATGGAGCTAAAGCATCTCTCTTTAATTTCACTTCTCATTTACAAAGAGCAAGTTTATCATCACTAGATTATAAGGATTTCATAGCTTATCATAAAACTGTGGACTGATTATATAAATTATTTGTTTTTTTCTTTTTTAGCCAACTGCAAACAGGACAAAGCAAGCCTTAAGGAAAGCTGAAGAAAGCATGTTTCCTGCATTTCCTAGAGACTAGGCTACACCTCCACAGCCTAATGTTGTATTTGTACTCGTTAAAACCCAGAACAGCCCTGAATGAATGGCCAGAATGACCCTGATCATATTCAAACCACTCTCTCTCCCCGGGACAAACTTCCAGGAGCATTTTTTAACCTTTGTAAGGGTAACTTTTATAACAATATAATTACCTTATTAAATGTTTCTGTTATTTTTGTCAAATATTTAAAAATAACCAGTTTCTTCAGTCAATCACAAAACTATAGACTGCATTTTAAATTATTTACACAGGCTGTTTAATGCTGATCATGTACTGTATGTGCATTTACACAAAAACTGCATAATGTAAATAGCCTAGAAATGAGAAACACAGGATTACACATAAACATGCTCTTTATGTTGTAATAATGATTATTAATTTTGATTTATAGAAAGTTTTTTGGGGGCATGTCATATTCTGGTCTGTGTTAAACATAACTATACTTTGACATTTTGTTGTACAACGTAAACTGCACACACTCACACCCCAAACATTCCTATGTAGTAACATATATTGAAAAATAAAGACTGCTTCAAAATGTGTTTTCTGCATGGATGTGTGTAATTTGCATTGTAGAGCAAAATGTCAAGCTTTGTCAAGTTGTTTACATTATTTTACTCATTCATTGAAAAACCTCATTAGAAAATATAGGAAAATCTTGAGGGAAGCAGTGGAGAATTAGTCTTTATTAGTCAGGTTTTGTTGTCACAATTAATATATATATATTATATATATATATATATATATATATAATACTCAAGGAGCTCATTAATTAAACAATTTGGAATTCATGACCACAATTTTTTGCTTGTCATTAGTTGTCTTTGTTTAATAATTATTATACAAATACCATTATAAAACTGTACTTTTCACGATTATTTATAATTTACTATTAATTTATTCTTCATTATTGACTATTCTGCATTATTCCACCCTTGATATTACATATTCTACTTGCTATCTATTGTTATTCATTTATTTAGTATTGTATTACACGTATAATTTGCGCTATTATAAATCTATTATATCAGTTATGTTATTGTGCTGTTGTACTTGCTTTTAATATTATTCTAAATGTAATGTAAATGTACTACATATACATTTTAATGTTACATATCACTTTTACTATATTTTTACTGTGCACCAGTGCATATTAGTTCACCACTGTAACTGTAAGTTTTACTGGATCCATAAAGAATTATCAGTTATATTTGTTATTGCTTGTAGAGTTTTTATCTGTAGCCTATAGAGTGCTATGAAAATAGAAAGCAGACTACCAGTGTGTCCCTTTTTGATTTGTATTCGCTGGTTTTATAAAATGTTCTCAATGATGGTAAATTATTAGTACTTAAATATGTATTATTTCGATTTTTTCCCCCCTCAGTATTTCAAAGGGAACGAGCTGTGTTTTGACCTGAAGCACGAGAAAAGCTCAAATGTTGGGGTTGAAGACAGAGAAAGCAATGAAACAACTTAATTTCATTTAATGTACATTAAAATTACATTACATGTATATGTCACAGTTATACTACATCAATATTAGAATTGTTAACCGAAAAAAATCAACCAAATCAACACGAGTGTGAGTGTGAGCTTTTACAATTTCTTAAGAAAATTATTAATTTTCCAAGCCTAACTGAATAACTGGAGGCAGAGTTATTTTTAACTCCATGTAGATCACAAACCACTGAAATTGGTTGATAAATGTAAACGTTATCGTGTTTTTATCCCGAAAAAACCGCAGCTCCCCCGTTTACCTCCATTTGTTTTTAAGGCAGTCTTGCCCTCACAAACATGGCGGGCGTGTTGACGTATCGCAGCAACGGACCGAAGCGGCCAATGAGGCGTCTAGGTATTTATATGTCTATGGATGCATCAGGTGTATCCTTCGCTGCAACAGATAACCCACAATTCTTTGCGTCAATAAACAACTGTCGTTAATTTGAAAAATGCCGGTGCCGGCAGATGTACACACAAGCGCAGATGTGGTGTTTTCAACTTAACTTAAATTGCCTCCAATAAAAACTTTGAGGTTGATATAGGTTAAACTTTGTTCTTAATATCCTCCTCCTTTTTTTCTCTAACAGCTGTCTGTTGTACGAACGTTGCAGCTCCTCAAACATTGAGCGAAATAAAACAAGCTTTTTTTTTTTTTAATTACTTTCCAAATTTAGAAACATTTTTCCTTAATTTAAGTAGTGTGAGAGTGCAACA
The DNA here is from genome assembly GCF_012432095.1 of Onychostoma macrolepis. Classification (NCBI taxonomy): domain Eukaryota; kingdom Metazoa; phylum Chordata; class Actinopteri; order Cypriniformes; family Cyprinidae; genus Onychostoma; species Onychostoma macrolepis. The sequence continues at coordinate 27,907,436 of NC_081156.1, read as the reverse complement.
ATGCTCTAAATGTTTTGGCAAATCAACGTGATACTTCCTGTTTTTTCCCCCCGCCAGTCCTACGAAGGCCGTCTCGTTTAATTCTAGGTTGAGGACACTTCGTATACGTTATGCATCCTACAGAGGATGCAACCTCCAGAGGATTCGACCCCCGGAGGACGCAGCCTTCTAAATGAGACACAGCCATTCTATGACGTTGCGCCGGTTGGGAGTATGAATAGTGTCTGCGGGAGGGCATGATCATTAGAGATAATGAGCTGAGATAGGAGAAAATTTACCTGTCTTTACTTTCATGCTTATTACAAAATGAAACTGAACAAAATGTTCTCAGTTTGTCGATGCGTTCACATTAAACTGTTTCTTATAAACTACTTATATGGGTAGAAAACGCTTAACGTGATATTATTCACTTTATACGATGAATAAGAGCTCTTTTTGACAGCAGAAAGTGTTGATTATAAGTCAAATTTGACAGAAGTTTGTTTTCCCCCGGTCATTGTTAAGGTACGTTAAACCACATTAAGCTGTTTCCTTATGGCCCTTTCACACCGCAGGAACCTTTTCATAGTACCCGAACTAATTGTGGAACTACCCACTTTTTGGCGTGTTCGCACCGTGGGAGCTAGGAACTGTTTTAGTTCCCGGAACTCCGTTTGGAGGAACTAAATTAGCTCCTACTTCAGAGTAGGGTCTAAAACAGTTCCATACCCAGCAAACATAGAACGTTCCCCTAACGTTAGTTTTTGGTTCCCGTTTGGTTATTTTTTTGGGAACCAAATACTAACGTTAGGGAAACGTTATTTTTAGGTTATTTTTTTGTAACCATAAAATAACGTTCCCAGGACGTTCAAATCAAGTCAAGTTGAGCTTTATTGTCATTCCGCTACATGTGGGGGCATACAGTGGAACGAAATGTCGTGCCTCACAGGACCACAGGGCTACATAAATACAGGCATACAGCAATGGAGTAAAACAATATAAACCTATACACAACTATCCTACTGATAGATTTTGACTATAAATATACTATATATATAAAAAATAAATTTTACCTGTACTTAAACTAAAAAATACAAACTATACGAGTGCTTCAGATAAATACTGTACATGTGCGAAGAGAAACATTGTGAGTCAGCAGCTGGCTGGGGAACAGTGCAGGATGATTTGTAGTGCATGAGCATGTAAACATACATATATTACTGAGTGTTTTTGTGGGATTTGTATACACACAGCAGTGTGTGTGAAAAGTGACTAGTGCGCATAGAGGAGGAGAGTTTGCTACTACAGGTGGTTTGTACAGGCCCACTCACCTGCGTGTAGCACACTTCGATTGCACAAAAAAAAAAGTTTCATAAGTTTCAGATGGTCCATGTTTCAGGAGGTAGGGGGTTTGTATGGGGGTTCAGAGAGGGGCAGGGTGATTTGAGTTCAGGGCTCTCACAGCCTGGGGGAAAAAGCTGTTGAGCAGTCTGGCAGAGCGGGCTCTGATGCTCCGGTACCGTCTTCCTGATGGTAGAAGATGGAAGAGACTGTGGGAAGGGTGTGTGGAGTCCTTCACGATACTGTTGGCTTTGCTGGAGCATCGTGTAAGGAAAATGTCCAGGATGGAGGGGAGAGGGGCACCGATGATCCTTGCAGCTGTGTTCATTGTCCGCTGGAGGGTCTTGCGGTCTGCTGCAGTACAGTTCCCGTACCAGACAGTGATGCAGCTGGTCAGCACACTCTCAATGGTGCCCCTGTAGAAAGTGGTGAGGATGGGTGGAGGGAGACTTGCTCTTTTCAGCCGGCAGAGGAAGTGTAGGCGCTGTTGTGCCTTCTTGGAGAGTGACATGGTGTTGGTGGTCCAGGTGAGATCCTCTGTGATGTGCACCCCCAGGAATTTAGTGCTGCTGACTCTCTCCACAGGCGAGCTGTCGATGGTCAGTGGGGGGTGATCACCGGAGTTTCTTCTGAAGTCCATCACAACCTCCTTTGTCTTACTCACATTGAGGGACAGGTTGTTAGTGCCACATCATTTTGCCAGCTGTGCCACTTCCTCTCTGTAGTGCGTTTCATCGTTGTTGCTGATGAGACCTACCATTGTTGTGTCATCAGCAAACTTGATGATGTGGTTGGAGCTGGACTTGGCAGTGCAGTCGTGGGTCAGCAGCGTGAAGAGTAGTGGGCTGAGCACACAGCCTTGTGGGGCACCTGTGCTCAGTGTGGTAGTGCTCGAGGTGTTGTGGCCAACACAGACTGACTGAGGTCTTCCGGTTAGAAAGTCCAGAATCCAATTACAGAGGGAGTTGTTGAGGCCCAGCAGGTTTAGTTTATTTATGAGCTGTTGTGGGATTATTGTGTTGAATGCTGAGCTGAAGTCAATGAACAGCATTCTAACATAAGAGTCTTTGTTTTCTAGGTGGGTAAGAGCTAGGTGGAGGGTGGAGGAAATTGCATCGTCCGTAGAGTGGTTTGGACGGTATGCAAACTGGATCGGATTGAGTGTGTTGGGGAGGCTGGTTTTGATGTTGTGCATGACTAACCTCTCAAAGCATTTCATCATGATTGGAGTCAGTGCTATGGGACGGTAGTCATTTAGACAGGACACAGGTGATTTATTTGGTACCGGTATGATTGTTGTGGATTTGAGACATGTGGGGACGACTGCCTGGCTCAGCGAGGTGTTGAAGATATCTGTTAGGACATCTGTCAGCTGTACAGCACAGTCTTTCAACACACGGCCAGGTATGTTGTCGGGACCCGCAGCCTTGCATGGGTTGATCCTAGATAGGGTCTTCCTTACATCGGCTGGACAGAGCGCCTGGTCGTTGGGAGGTGTGGGCAGTTTTTGTGCAGGTGTGTCATTCTGCATTTCAAACCGTGAATAAAAGTGGTTGAGTGTATCTGGGAGGGATGTGTCATCATCACAGGCCTGTGGCGGGGGCTTGTAGTCTGTGATGGTCTGAATGGCTTCCCACAGGCTCCGTGTGTCTCTGCTGTCTGTGCGGTGATTGTTGATTTTTTGAGCATATGACCGTTTTTTGCTGTTTTGAGGGCTGCTTTATCTCCTGATCTGAAAGCTTCATCTCTGGTCATTAGCAGCCCACGAACCTCTGCTGTCATCCATGGCTTCTGGTTGGCGCGTGTGGTGATGGTCTTGGTGACTGTCACATCATCAGTGCACTTTTTGATGTAAGCAGTCACAGTTTCCGTGTACTCCTGCAGGTCTGTGTGGTTGTTGTAGGTGGCCGCCTCTTTAAACATGTTCCAGTCTGTGTCCTGGAAGCAGTCCTGCAGTGCTGAGGTAGCATTTTCTGGCCATACCGTGATCTGCTTTAGAACCGGTTTGGCAAGTTTGAGAAGTGGTCTGTATGCTGGGATTAGCATAACAGAGATGTGGTCTGAGTACCCGAGGTGGGGGCGGGGTTCGGATTTGTATGCGTTTTTTTCTGTTGTGTAAACAAAGTCCAGTGTGTTATTTCCCCTTGTTGCAAAGTTCACATGTTGGTAGAACTTTGGCAAAACTGTCTTTAAGTTTGTGTGGTTGAAGTCACCGGCTATGATGAAAAAGCCGTCAGGGTTATTTGTTTGTTGTTCGCTGATGGCGCTGTACAGTTCACGAAGCGCATCCTTAGTGTTTGCACAAGGGGGATGTAAACCGCAACAATAACAATGGCCGTGAAATCCCGCGGCAGGTAGAACGGTCTACACTTCACAAACATAAACTCCACCAGTGATGAACAGTGTTTTGATACTACCGCAGCATTGTTACACCATTTCTTGTTGATGTACACACACAAGCCACCCCGGCGAGTCTTACCAGACAGTGATGGTAGCAGGTTAGCCCGTGCAGCTGAATGGCGGAGTCCGGGATGTTGTCGTTTAGCCATGTTTCAGTGAAAACAGACACACAACAATCCCTTGCCTCATGCTGTGTAGACCGACTGAGTTTAATTAAGTCCAGTTTGTTTTCCAGAGAGCAAACGTTTGAGAGCATGAGTGTTGGAAGAGCCGGTCTTGTGGGGTTAGCCCTTAGCCTGGCTCGTATACCTCCGCGCTTCCGTCCTCTCTCACACCGCTTGCGCCGCCGCCTTGTGCGGGTAGAGTCAGTAGGCAAGGCCGTGGTCTCAAGGTCCAGCTCCCGCAGTAAACAAAGGCCTCGTAGCTTCTCAGTAGCCGCCAGCGAGAGTTTGTGTTTGTATATGTTGTCGATATCCAAAAGGCTTTGGCGATCATAGATGTATCCCGGAGTGATCTCCCAATGAATTAGCGGTAAATTGACATTGTTTGGAGACGAACAGAGGACATTAAAAGACATAAAAGCCATCTTGGATTTACCCGTTATTTTATGGTTGCAGGGTGGTTATTTTTAAAATAACCTGAAAATAACTTAGGGAGAACGTTCCCTAATGGTTAGTTTTAGGTTATTTTTTTGCAACCATAAAATAACGTTCCCAGAATGTTGCAGGGTGGTTATTTTTAAAATAACTTTTAAAAAAATAACTTATAGAGATCAATGGTTAGTTTTAGGTTAGTTTTATAACCCTGTAAAACTATCTTTCCAATGAAAACGTTTCAGATGTTTTTTGTGTAATGACCTATACAGAGCCCTGAAATTCGTTTAATGCAGCATTTATTAAAATACAGAAATGATATCAATTAAAACAAGTTTTAATTTACAATATTAAGCCAGGATTAAGCAGGGAGTGATAACAGAAATTATAACTTCGTTTGTTTCATCTTCATATACTACGTGCGCGCCTCTGATCCGCACGCGGCCACGCGCTGCTCCATGACGCGCTTTCATCTGAAGAGAGCGTAATTTAAAAATTAACGGTCATTTCATTTTACTTGTTTACTCGTACTCGCTTATCGATCTATTTATTGAATGATTACTTAAAATGAATATAGTTATGACAGTAAATATGATTTCGGAGGGATTTGACATGCCTAACTGAAGAGAACATGATGTTAAGCGAGAAATTTTTTGTTTATGGATCAAAAGAGGATTGTCCCGCTGTACAAACTGTACACTAGCGGTAAGAAATGAATGATATTCCAATTTAAGTCGAGTAATTTTTTATTTATTTTTTTAATATCTGTGAATAAACGTCATATTTTATAAACCATACATTGTGTGAAGTAATTTTTATTTGGTGCTGAAGAAATAAAATATTGGCAACTTAGCTAAATTACCCCGTAATGGACAGATGTAATCTTATTTAATCTTACATATGATAGTTGATGTGCTCAAATTATTTTTTATTAATTAAACAATAGATAAAAACAAGATATGGTTTTATAATGCTGATTAGGCGTCCATACGGATAATTTCCAGGCAATTTGTTACACTGGGTCGTGTGTGCTGAATGATTACTGACCTTATGATTAGTGATCATACTGGAGTAAACAGGTTAGGGAAACGTTATAAGAATTGTTAGTAGGGTATAGACTTCTATGGTGGAGAACGCTTAACATGAAATTATGCACTTTATACGCTGAATAAGAGCTCGTTCTTTTGACAGCAGAAAGTATTTATTATAAGTCAAATTTGACAGAAACGTGGTTTTCCCCGGTCGTTGTTAAGGTAGGCCAACGTCAAGCCACGTTAAGCTTCCTTATAATGGACTTCTATGGGGGAGAAACCCTGAAATGATTCACTTCATCTGTGGAATAAGAGCTCGTTCTTTTGACAGTAGTTAGTGTTTATTACAAGTAAGGTTTGACAGAAATTTGGGTTTCCCTGGTCGATGTTTAGGTACGTTAAGCCACGTTAAGCGTTTTTCACGTTAAGCGTTTTAGAATGTCCCCCTTAAGTCTTGTCTGTGAAACCGGGTCTTCTCAACTAAGAAAATTAGCTTAACTTTTAGCTTATAACTTTTTGCCAATCCAACATTTGTTAATTGATTTTTTTACAGTGTAGCCTACTTTTATAAAGAAGCCAAAGAAAATATTTAATCAAAACACTAAATTTAAATTATGCAAATTAGAAACAGAATTCAAGCAGAATTAGTTCACTCACTATGAGGGTCCGCCATTGTGATTGCTCGACTTTATCCTGTGTTTTAAGCAGAACTATTTGAATAGTGTTCCGGAGTTCATACTGCTGTACTGTGAGAAATGTGAATTACACCAGTTTTGTCCGATTTCTTCTGTCATCCTCAAAAAATGCGCAAAATCTTTCCTGACTTGAGAAACAGGAAGTTACAGATGTGAAACGACACCAGGGTTGCCAGGTTTTCTCAGCAAAACCCGCCCAATTGCTACTCAAAACTAGCCCAATCGCTTTTCAGTGGCTACGTTTACATGCACAATTTTTGGTTCAATCGGACTGAATTAATTCCGATTGAAATAAAGTGATCGGGTTGATGTGCGCGTTTATGTCACAAGCTACAAATCATAGTTGGGTTTTTTTGGACATGCGCACACTGCACAAATATAGAGTTTCTCACACTGTTTGCACATAATAACTACTCTATGTTTCTTTATTTGTTTTTAACAGCAGAATTAATATTTTTCTATTTCTGGACAAATATACATATAAACCGCAGTGCCGTGCTGCTCATATTTATCATGCAGAAAAATGCCCCTCCCCGTGCACAAAACGGGTTGCCTGTGAATGAGAGTCTGAAACAAGGACTGGTGGGAGTTTGTCCTGCTCCACTTCACAGTTGCTGAGTGAAAGGAGAGTTTTATAATGACAGGACATGCATACAACATTTTATTTAAAAGGAAGAACCGCTAGTTACGCGCATCATACCTCATTACCCTATTTCTACGTCATTGCACATGCGCAGTCCTTTCAGTTTCGGTTTTCAATCCGATCGAGTGTTTACATGCACACTCAATCGGATTAGAAAAGGAATAAACCACCCCCTTCAATCCGATCGAAATTTAATTCCGATCGAGCTCAATCGGATCGATTAAGGTGTTTACATGAAGCCTTTTCAGTCCGATTGAGCCGTCAATCCGATTACAAACGGATTATTTGGATGCATGTAAACGTAGACAGTGGGGATTCCCGGTAAAAAATCGCGTTCGGTGAGGTGGGGACTCTAGTTTGGAAAGGGGGCGGGGCGGGGGGTTAATAATGGTAATTTTAGATGATGGATTTATTTAATTATAAAACACTTTATAATCTATAATAACATTTATTAACAACATATTTAATATTTTCTCTAAACTTTCTTGTATATTCACCTGCAATTCTGGCCAAATTAAAGATACATTGTGTGTGAATTTGCACATATTACTTTGCAAAAACGTTTGCAGTTAGTTAGTCTATGCTTACATTTCTTTTCAGGAGCACTAGTGCTCCTACTTAAAAAAAAAAATAATAAAAAAAAAAAAAAAAAAAAAATAGGAACAGACCTTCTGATAAATGACAGGAGGGTCATTCCTGGGATTCGGTAACATTTCAACTTACAATATACATGTTTTTCAACTACATGTGATTCAACTTCTAAATACCCCACATCATTAGGCACATATCAAACCTCCCAAAAATATTCATCATATTTTAATATATCATATTCAAAATATCATATTTTCCCACCTCAGGCATTAAAGACCTTTTATCAATTTGAGTTTTTTTCCCGCTTTTTTTTTCTTTTCTCAACCCCGTAACGGACAAAATGGGATTGGTTTAAAAAGGATTTTACACAGAAATCGTTATAAAACAAACTTCTGCCTACTGCTCTTGTGTCCCTGATAACAATTTAATGATAACAAATGTAACATTTATCATAATTTTCACATTTTTATAGGACTGAAGCTAAAAGTACACAAATTGTGTGTGTACAGTCTCTTTATTTTTGTAAAAAATATTTTTAATTTGAAATTTTAACTAAAACCACAATTTTATTGTTTTAGCCCTTAACATGTCAGATCCTAATCAGCAAGAAATACTTTTGTCTTCCCTATATTTTTCTACAAATATTCATGTGACAAGGTGTGATAGGTTTGAAGACTGTAACACATTTGAAGGGATACATTACCTTAAATTTAAATTTTTGGTTTTGTTTCTCTCTCATATTGTCCCCTTGTTTCTGGGTCTACATATCTGCATGGCCAACACTGTCTTTCTGCTGCAAATGTGGGCACAATTCCTGATGTATGATGCTTGTCCACATTTAAGTGGACATATTATGTCAAAACTTCTATTTAAAACAAAAAATGAGTTGTCATGATTTTGGAGTATATATATTTACTGAAACCATGACTATTTTATATTTTTTCATTAAAATTATTAATAAATGAAGCAAATAACTCAACCCTGTCACAAGTTTACAACCCTGTAACAATGAGAAATACGTATATTTGTGATGGGGTTGAGTGTGACGGGATTGTGGTTTTTCACACAAAATGGCCACTGCTCCTCATGTAGTGTAGGAGAGTAGACCATATATGGCAGCAATAAAATAAACACATTGTATATACTTATGAAGGAAAATAAAATGTTGTAAAAGTAATAATTTTCCATCTTAATTTTACATGACGGGGTTGAGTTGTTAAGCTTGACAGTACCCTCCCTGACTATAACATGCCTCAAAAATATGAATAAAAAGTATGATACTACTAACCATTTTCTGCACCATTATTAAAGAGACCTGAATGAAGTCACATATGAGTGGAGGCTAAATTATGGGCGAAGAATGGTTAGTGTGACAGGGTTGAGTTCAGACTGAGAGACATAACTTTAAAGTGTTTTTTTATCAAATATTTTGCATTTTTTCAGAAAAATATTTTTTACAAGTAAATGCTTACATTGTTGCCTATGACACTATGCACATTTTGTTAATAATTTTCTAAGTGCAAACTCAGGGACATTACAAAATGCTTGGTTCAAGACCGATATAAGACATTATTTTATGCGAAAAATATAAAAATGTAGTAATTATTTTTATTAATTATAATGGGCATCCCAAAGTTTTGTGAAAAGCTTCTAACAATTCATTTTGGTGAACCACCATTTTAGAAACTCTGGGGGACTGAAATATTACCGAATCCCAGGAATGACCCAGAAGTTAATCTTCCTATTGATATTTGACTCCTTAAAGTGTTATTTTTATTTTTTTTTTAAACCTTTGTAATGCCATTTTTCTAACTTTATTAAATGTATGTCATCTTTTGTGCCAAAAAATGTAGATTTATAAACTTTTATCAAAAAATTTTAACTAAACAATAAATTCAATTAAAATATTTATATATACCAATAACAATCAGGAAGAATAAGTTTCCGGTCAAATGAAATCAGCATCAACAATTCATCTTTGCATGGCACAGAAGAGCACAAATGTGGCATTATGGAATATTTACAGAATTTAAGAAATTTTTGACAAGACTCATTACTCATTACGTTACTGGGGTCGGACATGAAAAACATCCCGCGGAAAGAGCGTTAAACTAGCCCAATCCCGCGGGAAAACCGCGGACTTGGCAACACTGTGACAAACCCACAAACTACTATGCCAGAAATCGAAACTGAAAGTTACCCCTACTGTCAGTAAGATGCTCTAACATGCATTAGATCTAATATTTTTTCTTCTCTTTTCTATTAATTGTTGTAATCACTAACATTCATTATTTGATTTCATTGAAATACGAAGCAGGCCAAGTAAAGTTTTACTGTAAAGCTGTACAGCACAAATACTAACCAGTATACTAATACATTATATTTAGTATTATATTAGGATAATTGCCCTTAACAGCTATGTACATTTACATTATTCATTTGATACAATGCACTTATTGTTACATGTTTTTACATTGTACTTATATTTGAAAATACTGTCTTGTAATTAACACTGTAATTAATGTAGTAATTTATGTAGTTGCATCTATAATTTCACTGTTCACTCTACCCTTAGACCTAACCATACCACCAAACATTATTTTATTATTGAGAACATAGCATTTAAAGACATAAAGTGGGACCAGAAAAGGAATGTCAAAATCCTACATATATAATTCCTCTTTTCCACAATTAATGGTTGAAGAAAATGAATGTCTCTGTTATCTGTCCCCATATGCCAGGTATATATTGGAACACTACTTAAAACATATACTAGGCCTACAGTGAAACATATTGCTGAAATTTAGTGACATTTTATATATTGTTTAAATTATTTTAATGAAAGCATATGTATCAGTAGTTTTGTGAATGTATGCTCTTATTTTCACAGATATTGTTTTGGCAGATATTCATTGTCCCACCATCAGTGCTGTTAACATGACCACATGTTATTGCAAAGTGTTACATCTGTCCCAAGCTGAAAACCTTAGATGTTTGCCTGATTTTAGTAGCAACATAGCTTGCTAACATATCCCAAATCTTAAATTTAAAGAAGACAATTCAGTAATTACAACAGGTAAAGTTTATTTCATGATCAGGCAGGAAAAAGAATGTATATATAAAAAAAGTATCCACCCAAAAATGCTTGCTGTTATGTGAACTGCTAATGTGAATGAGCACACAGATGATGACAGTTCCAGGTTGAATTAGAAGAGACGTTTTCACAGCTGCTTTGTTACAACTGCTTGGTCTACCCAACAGTAAGATTCATTTAAAAAATAAAATGTAGATATTTGTGAAACAATTGGTTTGTGAATCTTACACCTGAACACCTAAATACAAAAATAAATTAATAAATATCGCCTAAAAAAGAAAAAAAAGGTCCTCATTGATAAAATGACAGCACAAACTTACAGTACACAATCTCAGTACATGCAACGGAGCCGTGTAACCACGAAAAGGAACCAAGATCATGACAAGGACTAAAGATGCACAGGTTTTTACCAAACAAAGTGATGTTTGCAAGATATTGTGCTGCAATAAAGATCACTTTTGAGGAAAGACCAGTTCAGCTGGGTCCAGACTCAGTTCATCTACTCACTGGACGAGGTTCCTTTTCCTTCAGCAGTCTGTAGAATTCTGCTTTTACAGTAGTTCCTCAAGAGCATCAAATAAGACTCTCATTTTCATATGTTGTTGTTCTACAGCATGAACATTATTATGAAGCTGAAGAATAGATACAAATATAAAAGCTTGTTTTAGTGTGACTCTTAAGATCCATGCCATCATGCTCTTGTTAAAAAAGAACTGTATGTCGGGACCACTATCCTTGTGGGCAGCGTGCTGACAAAATATAGTGCTTTTACGCTACGGACCACCCGAGTTCGAGTCCCAGCTCGCGGACCTCTCTCTCCCACTTCACTTCCTGTCATTACTCAACTGTCCCATCAGAATAAAAAATAAATACATTAATAAAAAATGTATTTTATATGGTTTAATATTGTTCATTGTTATTCCCATATAGCAACATTTACGTGTTTTACATTCCACAGTATTATCACATGGAAACATTTACATTGTCATATAGCATTATATATACACACACCTTACATGAAACAAATCTTACATAGTAAACCAGGAATATTGAGACAACTCATACATACCATACAGTTGGGACCACAAACGAAATATGAGGATTAAAATCTGGACACAAGCTGTGGATTTTGAACAAAATTAAAACAAAGAAAATTTGTTACAATTTATAACAAAGTAGTAGATTAGATTCATGGGTTCAGTAAATAGATGCTTTGGATCATTATCAAATCATGCTGGAGAACGCAATCATCAGATTTTTACACAAACTTGTGGAGTTCATGCCAGCAATATAATTTCTAGTATAATATTTTTGGGAATTAGCAACTTATTCCATCTATATGTATAAAGAAGCTGTAGCTGCTGTTTACGTCTCAAACTGACTGAAGTTCCTCTCTGATGTTTTCTCAGCATTACTGCAGTCCACTGGGTCCAGACTCCAGTTCATCTACTAGATAACACTCCTTCAGCAGTCTGCAGAATTCTGCTTTTACAGCAGCTCCTCCAGAATCAAGAACATCCAACAAGAGTCTCATTTTTTCATGCTGCAGAACCACAGCAGGAGCTTTACTGTACATTTCACCTGGAATCGATGTCTTTGGTTCTCAGACCATCAGCAATAGTCATCACTGATAAAACTTTCCGAATGTGTTTATCTCTGTTTTTTCACGAATACACATTCTGGTTGAAATAAATAAAAATATAGAAATAATAATAAGTTACATTCCATAGAAAAAACAGCCAGTTGAAATAATGTATATCTTTGAGTTGATACCTGTGAGCATTTTGTGAGCAAGAGGGTCTGCACCTTTACCTGACGTTATTTATACATATATACATTTGAATAATCTGCATAAATACAATATTTATATAATATATATGATATACACAATAAATATCAATATAAAGACTTCACAGATCATAATACTGAATTTTGTACAATGGGCTAGATATAGTGCTTAACATGGGTTAAATCTATATTGATCACCTAAGTGTCCAACTTAATACATTTATAAAGAATTGTTGATTACACTGAAAAAATTTGGAGTAGGATTTACTTTAAAGCTAGGAAACCAATTTCACTCAGTAATTGCCAGCAAATAATTGTAAAGAAATGGCAACAATGAATTCAATGTAGAAAGACTGAAATAATATTTTCCTGTAATCTAATAATCTTCGAAATTAGTGTAAAAGGTGTATAACAGCGTAGGTTGTTAAATATTCAATCTTTGATATAAATTTTATTTTGTAACGAGCGTTACAATGTGTTAAAATGTTACAATGCTAGCAACATCTGTAATTCATTCATGTGAAAACGATTCGTCGAGGAACCCATACTTCCTTTCCTTCAGTTTTATCCGAAAGACTCAGTCTGACCTCCTCAGTGTTGAAATTTACAAACACTTCAAAGGTGGGATGATAGTTTGGACCAAAATTACACTCAAACTTCTCAGTCTGAAAAACAGCAAAATGAAGGTGAGAGACTAAACAACTAAAATCACAAATAAACGATGTAAATCTATTACACAAATTTCTCATAGTGTAAAATTTCTAGAAATCAAGAAAATATCTCAAGGAAAGCATCTACTCTGCAGTGACATTAAACAGAAATCTAACTGAGAATATATTGCTGACGTTTTTGCAGCCTATATATGATGTTACCATTGGCTGCACTGTAGATCCCTCTGGTTCACAGCGCAGACTGTATTCTGATCCCGGGATGAGAGAGCACTTTGAACTGGTTGTAATGTGTGTACTCTCTTTGTGCTGGCCCTGGACCTTAAGGGAGGAAAAGTCTGTGAATTTTTAGATGTGAAAGCCACAGGCAAAAGAGGTAAAATTGGTTCCTTCCAGCATCTTGACAAAAAAGCATTATCAAATAAATACTAGGCTAAATGGTGGTGGTTAGTGCTATCTCACTTCAGAGAATTCCTTTGACGATGTAAAAAAAAAATTACGAGTTGAACAGTTATAATGGTATAATAGCAATAACCCATATATTAACAATGCAGACATCTAAAGTATGCATAATCTATATGTTGCAAAGGAGTTTGGAGTGTTAATACAAGAAACATTTTCACAGAAAAAAAAGATACCTTTGACAGTGGAACGTTCCACGGGAGTAAATGAACATCCAGTATGCTGTCTCTCTGTCTCGCAGTTATTGGTCGTAGAAAGAGAATCACTTGGACAATGACAGGGCATGAAGGAAAGATCTTTCTTTTTAAGAGCCCAAATAGGGAGAGATCTCTGATGTCAGTCATCACATGAGTTTCAGTCACTTTAAGTGGCTTCATTGTTTCTACATTACCACCAGTGAAATGCGCTACAGCCAAAATGTCTTTGTTTTCCTCTGTAAAGGAATAATTTAAAGTTTTTATTGTTTTCATTTTAGGTTTTCTCAATGAAAATGAAAGCTCATGCATAAATGGTTGCAAAATAACTGTACCATCCATTTATCTATCTGTAAGGTTGAAAATAATCAAAGACTTCTGCTTTCCTGTCCCAAGCATATATTGGGTAGCAAAAGGGCCATTTGGCATTCCTGAAGGCACAGAGGTGCTGATAGTGATCAAGGCCTGTAGGCCAAGATGTGTATACATTGGGGGTCTACTAATCGTCACACCTTTTGCCCAGTGGGTGAAGCTGTAATCTGCTGATTGGTCAGTTTTAATGTCTCACGTTTGGCTTTTAGTCACATGGTCAAGGAAGGGATAAAAGAAGATTGTAACTGTTGCTACAATTCCAACTGCGCTTATTTCCGTCATTGGTATAAGTGGCAGTGGGTGGTAAAAGACAAGAAATGTACAGTTTTATACCATCATGCTGATAATGTTTCTTTAGTCATTCGGCAATCCTACAGCCTGAACCGCTGTAAGGAAACCACCCTTACATATCATATTGAGGATGTAAAAATAAACCTACCAGAGAGTATTTCACAATGAGGAAAGTGCAATCCTGAGAGTGAACCATTAAAACAGTCAATGTTGTACAAGGGTCCTGCAGGCTGCATCTGACCCAAACCATCTAACAGACGAAGATCCCATGAGTCAACTCTATACAGCACCTCTCCTTCACCCTCCATCACAAACACAAGGTTAGTCAGACTGCACTGAAACTGACCAGCATGTGCACACACAAACCTGAAAGACAGAATATTAATTTATACTGAAATCTTTTTTTAACTTTATAACAGTCTGTTTATATTCTAACAATGCATGTGGAAAAAATAAAGTGCGCAATACCTGTATGTATTCTTGAGTTTGTCTTCATCATCTCTCAATTCTGGTGTGAACACTTCCACATCTTCTGAGGACTGAAGTAAAGAAATGATTGAAGAATTTTTTTAACAACATTTGAGGATAAAATATTTACTAACAGCTTGCACCAGTGCAAACCCTCATTTGGCGTTAAAAAACTACCGTCAGGATTTACTACACATGCAGTGAAACATTGGGTGAGGCTCAACAGCCTCTCTGCAGATTAAAAACTATAGGACAGAGAGCCTTCTCTTGTGCTGCCCCTCAGCTATGGAATGCACTTCCTTCTAATGTTAGAAATGCTCCAACATTAAGGACTTTTAGGAAACTGTTGAACCTGCCTTTTTAAAATGGCTTATTTTGACTAATTTTGATTAGCTATTCGACAGCTTTAAAAAAAACATGTCTTAATTTATTATGCACCTGTGTTGTTTGTAGATTGCAACCCTATGCTAATTTGCACTGCTAAATTTATTTGGTTATTATAGAAATGATCCAAATGTGATTAAAAAATATCGTCATTAAATGCAATACTGTACCACTGTTTGTAGTAGAATGTTTTATCGGTTCAAATCATCTCCAGATTTACAGTAATTCATCACACAGAAATATCAAAGACAAAAATTAATTACAATTGTCATAATAAGAAATAAAAGAAAAAAAGAAAAAGAAGGAAAGGAAGAAAAAGAACAAAAAAAAAATCTCTCAGTGACAGCTGCTACTCACTGAGTGTGCTGATGATTCAGCTTTTAATGACACAGAATCTGAACTCTCTCGCTGTGGCAGTGTCCCTGTGGCAACAGGGGAGAGAAATAACGGGTTATTTAAAAAATAATATTTTCCAGTGCAATGTCTTTTTTGCAAACACAAAAGTATATATTTACTCACATGTTTCAGAAAACATTTATGAGAAGAAGAAGAAAAGAAAATCAGATCAGATCTTACAATATCACTGTCTGGAGCTTTACTGCACTATAAAATAAAAATGTGACTTAAATCTCACAGTCACAAAGCTGATACATGTATGTGCACAATGGTTGTTTAAATCTCTCAGTGGCTGAAACCACTGAAACCAAAGCCTTTGAATATTAAAATGAAAAGCAAAACATTATCCACTTTCATCAATTTTATGCCTAGGTTTTAAAATGTGTGACTCAAAACTATATGACACTGAGATTATATTCTGTTTTCACACCAGAGCACTCCAAAGCGGCAATTAAGAGTGAAATAGGATTTGTTATATTAATAAATTAATTAAAATGAATAAATACATTAAAGTAAACAAAGGTAATTGCCACTTGGCCAACAGACACTTTACCCTCAGATTTTTATTTTTTTTTTCTCTGCAATTTTGTCAGTTTTATGGAATATTTGGTTTATTCAAATTTGTCATAATGAGAAAAAGTACATAATAAAGGCACAGATCCTGTCTGTCTATCTTGTATAGGTCTATTGCAGGAATCTTGAAAATCTATCTGCTTACTTTCACTCTCACTCTTTTCCCGCTTTGTCTTCAGCTTCTCTTCCGTAAATCTCTCCATGCATGGCTTGATCAACACTAATTTCCCCCAGCTAATGAGAAAAATATTTAACACTCATTATGAACATACTGCAAAATGATTACTTTCTGTATATCTATAGAAAATAATCTTCATAATGAACTTAAAGAAAAGGCTAAAGAAATATCTAATATATACTGTAACTCTTACACAATCAGAGTCCAACCCATCTTCTCCAATGAAGTCTTCATGGACTGGGTGTACTCCAACATTAACTGACCGCTGACATTTATACTGAAAAACACTTAAATAATTCACTTCAAACTGTAATAGCTTCTGGTTTACTATGTTCAGTGGCTGAGGAAAACCTACGGTTATTATGATAATTAATATTGGTAATCAAGTGGAAAAATCTATTAAGATACATGTATTTTAGTCAAGTAAAATTTTCGCTAGTAATAAGAAAATGGGTAACAATTTACAAAAAAGATACCATATGTTAACAGTTAACTACATTAGTTAACTCAAACTAACAAAGAAAAATATTTC
Source organism: Onychostoma macrolepis (assembly GCF_012432095.1). NCBI lineage: Eukaryota > Metazoa > Chordata > Actinopteri > Cypriniformes > Cyprinidae > Onychostoma > Onychostoma macrolepis. The sequence goes on along the minus strand of NC_081156.1, from coordinate 27,890,763 downwards.
CTTAAAAAGATTTATTAATCTTAATTTTAACACTTACTAATACAAATCAAATGTATCTACTAACATTATATGGACCTGAACTAACAATGAACAGCTGTATTTTTATTAACTAACAGTAACCAAGATCAGTTAATACTGTCACAAATGTATTGCTCATTGTTTTTTAATGCATTAAACAACCTGGAACCTTAAGTGTAGAAAATGGCATAAAAGTTACAGATATTGGTCAGATATTGCTGTTACCTGAGTTCAATCAAACTGGGACAGGCCTGAATGAAGGACGGGATTTCAGAGGCAAATGTTTTAGTCAGAAGTGAATCATGCAGACAGACTTTCTTCAAACCAGACGCTGATTGCAGGAACGTCAACAGTCTAACTTCATGTTGCCCAGAACTTCTAAACAACACAAAAACCCACACAAATTTGTAAATGTAGCACAAAGCTTTACATGCTTTTATTTTCTGAAGAATAAAATGTAAAAAAAATAATAATAATTTAACTGATTAACATTAATAAACACCGAATAAATCTGCCCACTGATCTGTGAACTAATACCTAAACTAAAATTTTTGGTGGCAAATGGCAATGGCATATGAGACTGCAGCTGTTAAGGGGCTATTATCTGAAATAAATAAATAAATAAATAAAGAATGAAGCTTTTACTTACAAATATCCATAACTGTTAAATGCCCATTCTCTCTGTGATTTCACCCAGTCGATGGTGGAAATCAATGAGTGTGGAGAGGTTACAGTTAATTCTGTGACTGATGAATTGGACACTGATGTGCCAATAGACAACCTGAAGCATTCACAGATATAAATATCAGTATAGGTTTAAAATAAGCATCAGGTGTTAGGATGAGACTGCAATCTTGTATGTGACAAGTGATAGAGTTTCATACGTGATGTCTCCATCTCTGACTGACACAGAGATTCCTGAGAGGTATCCACTTAGTTTTCCATGGTTGTCAAGCTTCTTTATACTGGCAAGTATATCATTTAATAAGTGCATTTCATTATTAGATATTGCATAAAATCAATTAAATATACTGAATAACAAGTATCTGCAATGTTATTCTAAAATTAATTATACATTACTTGAGTTTGTTCAAAATCTTTCCTTCAGCAGCAGCTGAGACCAAACCAACAACATCATCTGGAATGTGATCCATCATCAACCTTTGAAAGTAAAAGAACACAGTATATCAGATTTCTTTCTTTCTTTATTTCTATTTATTTATTTTTGAAAATGTAGAATTTTTTTCTATTAACATTTTCTCCCACTCTGAATAAGTAGGGGGTGGAAAAAAGTTGAGCAAGAAAAGCAAGCTTCTTTTGTAACTATTTTTGATGGCAGGGAATAATCTAACTGGCCATATTTCCACTGAAACGCAAGTAACACAATATAAACTTCTTGCTCACTGATCAAATTTTCTTAATACATCATATCAAATCAATATCACATGATTATGACTACTGTAGTATTGAATACCACATTATCCTCGATGCTGAATCGCAGCTGTGCTGATATTCAGTATAGCACTCTCGCTTGTGTGATATTCCTTTAGTTTTGAAACGGATAAAATTTCACCACAATAAATATAAATAATAATTATGAGAATCTATAATTTAATTTGTCACAAAAGGCACAAAGTCACTCACCACAGCTCTTTACAGCGGGACAGTTCAGGCTGGAGCATCTTCAGATTATCAGATGTTACATGGAGTTTCAGGTTTCTGATGTGTTCACAGCACTGTAAACAGTACTTCAGCACCCAACAGTCCGTCATTTTCAGTGGTGAATTCGACAGATCTATCAAAACCAATTTTTCCAAGACTTTTCTAATGAAGCTCTTTTCATGAAGCTCATAGAGACAATGGAGAATGAACAGCATGTGTTCATTTTGATATCTCTGTGAATATGTACTGATCCATTCCTTAAGCTGGGTTTCTATGTTGACAGAGACAGCCATGTTGTGCTTTTCAAAAAACGATGGGATCCATTCTTTTTTACAAAGACCACAGAGGAACAGAATCACAGGCTGCAGCAGCTTTGACTGTCTTACTTCTACATCTGCCATTGAAAAGTCTCTATCAGACCAACAGGACAAAGCCCATCCTCTCTCTACAGTGTGAAGCAGCTCCCTCACTTTCCTCTGGGACTCTTCTTCATCCAGAAGAACATAGTACAGAGCGGTGAAGAACTCCTGAAAGCTATGATACATGAAAGTGAACATTGTCTCCTGACGGATTCTTCTCTTAGAGAGGAACCTACACAGGAATGGATTCCCATCAGGGTCTGAAATTATTTCATTTACATTTTTCTCATCAAAAAGCACTTGTTGTTCCAGCATCCCTCTCTCTGCCAGCTGACCCAGACTCCTCAGCAAGGTTGAGACAGACTGACTCAAACCCTGGCAGTGATGCTCTAGTAGAGTGGACACAAAGTCAACGTGGATGGAGGTGATGGTTTCCAGTCCGCTTGTTACATCTGCACCAACTCTGAACATCTCACTGATGATCCAGCAGATAACAGGAATGGAGCAGGCAGTGAGGAGGGTTTCATTTGCTCTCACACAGTCATACTCTTTGCTGAAGAACTTCTGGAAATATGTCTCCACCTTCTTCTCAGAGAAACCCATGATTTCAGTGAAACATGGTTGTCCTTTCAGCAGCTTGTTCAATGTGTTCCTAGTTCTGGTGGTGACCAGCAGTTTGGATTTAGGGATGAGATATCTCCTCAACAGGGAACATAGAATAACCTCAGGTGGGGCTTTTTGAAGTGGATCAGTAATTGCTGACATGTCAAAAATGGCCTGCGTAAGTCTCAGTTCATCAAATCCATCAATGATGAAAAGCACCTTCTCTGGTGAATGTTGTAACATCTGTGAGATCTGATCTGATGTTAAACTACAGCTGTAGCTCAAGAGCTCAATGAGGTTAATCTCCTCAGAAACACACATCAGCTCTTCACACCTCAGATAGAAAACTACGTTCAAATGTCTAGAAGTTTCAGATGCCCAGTCTAACATGATCTTCTGTGCTATGATGGATTTGCCACTGCCAGAGTCGCCTTGGAGAATGACAGGCATTGCACCATATGACATCAACAATCTGTCCACACTGATGTTCTTAAAGCTGCCATTTTCATTTTTCTGAATGATCACTGGTTCATTATACAGGGCAGACAATGACTCTTGTTCATCAGACAATGAGCTCCACTCACTCTCATACTTCTGTTTGATTGACAGCTTATATTGACGTAGTGCGTTTTCTGATAATCTTGAGAAATCCTACAGGAAAACCAGTTGATTAACTGAGAAAATGTCAAAGTTTATCATATTGAATCAACAGAAAATAATCTTTTGCATTATACTTACTGCTTTTCAGAAATATTGTAAATTATTCAAATATTAAATGTTAAATGTAAAAAATTAAGAAATTATATTTTCCATTTATAGCTTATTCTACAAAATGTATTTACATCGCAGGCTCATCAGTTCTACAGGAGTTCAGTGTCACTGCATAAACTTATTATTAACAAATTATACCACTAAAAAACTTCTCTTCCAATGCTATTTATTGGTTAGATAGATTGTGCTTTATAATTTATTATTCTAACATCTTTGTGCAGATCCATTTTTGGCATAAAGTCAGATTTCATGAATATGTTAAGCACATCAAGTACAAGAAGCGGACAGTGTTATGATCTCTCTTCCATTTTTGACAGTTACATCATACATGGTCATCAATGAGTGTTTTCCCAACATATTAGGACATATAGGTCATGGATTGCCATTTCACTGATATTAACAGGTAGAAGGCATTATAATTCAATCGCTTAATGATTGAAGTGTCTACAAGTATATTTAGGAGCACCAGTTAATAAAATCATCCAATTAGTACATAAATCTGGTCTAAATGGAAGGTGAGCAATTAAGGATGAAGCCTACATGAGAAAAATATTCTACATGAGGAACAGGATAAAAACTGTAAGCTGAATTATCTCAATTTACTGTGGATTTGTTTACAAACAAGGCACAATTTGGAGATTCAAACTGAAAGACGATACTGTGCCGACAATTGGATCCGACAGTAATGTCGTACCACACAAATGTGAGTAACTGTTTTTATTACGTGGTCCCTATTGCTTTGTCTGTTATAAAGATCATTTGATATGTACTGAGTATTTATGCATTTTTGACCTAATATCACATCAGCGTCCATCTATGAAGGATGTAAGCTGTCAAACATACTCAGCCATTTGCCAATCATAGCAGTGGGCATTTACTTCAGAGTCTACAATTCATCACGCCAACTACAATTAGTCAGACAGAGCGTTTAGATGAGGGCGGACAAAACAGGACAGAAAAGAGCCTATTACTTCAAAATTATGTTCCCTTCCAAGGGAACTACGGACCGCATCCTCTAGCAGTCGCTATGGGGGACGCCTTTGGCATGACCGGTGTCTGAAGCATACATCTAAACGCGATAATAACATTGGCCAGCGATAGCCTATGATGTCACTACTGGCGCAAAACATCCTCGAGGGGATGGCTTGCGTTCATTGCGAGCTTTTTCCTATGAAAAAAGCCATCGGTTCCCCGTGGCTCAGGACTCATCCATAGGAAAGAAAAATCAAAAGTGAGAGCTCTTTAACATCTCAAATATTTCTCCTAGATAGAAATGAGGTTACTTTAAGATCGAATGGAAACTTTTGCTTGAGTCTCCTGCTTCTCAAACTTGTTAGACAAAAACTCGAACACTCTCACAATGGTCTCCTTTAAAGCTTTAAAAGAGATCTCAAGAACATCACACACTGTGCTGACTGAAAATTAGCTAATGGGGTTCTCAGGTGGACCTGGCTGATAAGTTGAAAAAGGGGCTTTCCCTTTCTCGCTCGTTGGTCATGGACAAAAGTGAGCTGCTGGAGGATGACGCTATTTCTCTGACATCATCCAGTCCAGCGGCTAGTGCTCTGCGTGGTCGTCTCGATGAACGCAATCTTTCTGATCATAACCCTCCAGCTCAGGTGAGCCTTCCACTTTTTCCCCAATCTTCATGTGGAGATTGAGAAGACTTGTAAAAATCTGTTCCCTTCGCAAAATGCGTGAAAACGGATATGAGAAGATACCCCCCATTGAAGAGATGCTCACCTGCTATCTCTCTATGGGCGAAACATCTTCTCTTAAGATCTTCTCTTAAGGTCTTCTCTTAAGGTCATCTTCTCTCATCTTCTCTTGCCATCCAGACCCCTTAAAGCAGGGTTCCTTAAATATTAGCTCCAACCCTAATCAAACTCACCTACCTGTGATTTTCTAATCATCTTGAAGACTCTGATTAGCATGTTCAGGTGTGTTTGATTAGGGTTAGAGCAAACTCTGCAGGAGTGGGCCAGATTTGAGGATGCCTGCCTTAAAGTAACATCTCGCCTGAATGGCAAGGCCTACGCAGCAGCAGGTCAGGCTGCGGCTTCATTGCACACCATAGCAATTTTGCAAACCTACCAGGCTGACCTGCTGAAAAACCTGGATAAATGTCAGGGTCTTTTCCCCTGATGAAGTAGCTGAACTGTGCCACACCACGGATATCGCTCTCCATGCCACCAAACAGACCATTACTGCCATTGGCAGATCGATGGCGGCTATGGTGGTTATGGTGAGACATCTGTGGGTGAACCTGGCTGACATCGGGACAAGAGAAAGGGGCTTTCCCCTCTATGCGCCGCTTTCGCTTTCTGAGCTTTTCGGCACTTCTGTTGACACGGTTGTCGAGAAATTTAAGAAGGCAAAGGCATCCTCATCTGCCTTCAAGTCCTTCATTCCTCGAAGGCCCAGGTCTCAGCTCGAACAACAAAGGGGTCCTGCCCCGTCACGGTCTAAGAACCAGAGACAGGCTCAGAGGGCTAGTGTCGCGACTCGTGCACCTCCCCCACCAGCGGATAGGTCTAGGAGGCGACGAGACAAGATATGAGGGAGGTGATCCAGGCGAGGCATTCTTAACACTCTCATCTGGACTAGAATAAAACTTAAAAAATCTACTTGCCTCCCTATGTGGGTGTGTACATCTACCCTTATCTTCCTCTCCCTAATTCCCCTGGTTAACCCTTCTTCCCCTAACCAAGGTTAGGTGGGAGCCTTCATGCGCCTGCATTGCAGTCTCTTACTGGACCTATGATGTTTTGGTCAGCTTCTATGTCACATAGAGCTACCAACTGATGGTCTGGATCTATTAAATTGCCTCCTCTGCGAACTTCAGAGCTGAGACATGCGCGGGAGCCATGTTGGGTGAGTAAGATCTGTTTTATTTTCTCTATTGCTAGTTTTACACCGTTTTTAACTAGCTTTCTACTGCAGCGCTTATTGTCTTGCGCCACTGTCTCAGTTTGAGCTCAGTTTGAGCTGAGACTAGGTTGTAACTGTCTTTTGTTCCTAGACAGGAGCTTGATTCCCCTTTCCCCTTCTTTCGCTATCCTGAGGGCTACCTTGAAGGTGTGTCACTGGCACTATCTGGCAGGATCCTGGGCAGCCTTTCGGTCCCATGCTGACTGCACTCTGATTCCAACTCGTTAGGCTTCTCTAGGGAAGCCTCCTTGGTCATCAGGTCTCCAGTATAGCGCTGCGTTCTCAAGATCCACGGGCCTTTATGAGCTTTCTCCCAGGTTTACCATGTTTACTCGGAGGACTGCCTCCTGACATGCTCCCTGGGTTGCTCAGGTCTCGCCCCGAGGGGCTACTGTAGACCTTAGTTGAGCTTTGGTTTGAGCATGAGGGCTTGCCTCAGCCTGAGAGCGCCGCTCCTGTGAACTGCATAGGCAGTCATACCAAGTTGCTAGGCCTCTTGTTGCCTCCTTGGCCAGCCGCCTTTATGGTGGGAGCCTGCAGCTCCCCCTAATGGAGCGTATGATAAACCTATCTGCTTTCTGAGCATCGTGCTGCCCTCACTGTGGGAGAGTTACTTCAAGCTTATTGACCCTAAGCAGTACATGTGGTTCTCCTCTCCTCTGAGAGTTGAGAGCCTTGCTCCCTGTTTATAGGCCGCTCTTTCTGGCTGAACTGAGTTCCCCTCTCACTCTTGAGAGTCAGGTCCTCTGCCTCCTTCAGCTCTTTGAGCAGTTCCTCCAGATAGTTAGGCATGCCGCTCCCAACTGAGCGTCTTGAGTTCTCCTCTCTGCACTATGAGTTGAGTCCTCCACTCTCTGGAACTCCCTTGAGTAGCTACATCAGGTGGTTAGGCCCTTTTGCCTCCCTGTCGGGCTGTTCTTTTGGTTGACCCTAGTAGTGCTTCCTTTGTGCTTGAGGGTTCTTCTATGAGCACACTGCTTCCATCTGAGCATCTGAGTTCCCTTTTCATAGAGTTCTCCGCTCCTCTGAGCTCTATTGTGCAGCCACATCAAGATGATAGGCCCATTCTGCCTCCCTGTTGGGCTGCTCTTATAGTTGAGCTTGGCAATGCTCCCCTCAGTTTTGAGGGTCATATATGAGCATGCCGCTCTCTTTTGAGCATCTGCTTCTCCCACTCTTGGAAGTTTGGCCCTCTGCTCTCTGAGCTCCGTCAAGCAACCACATCAGGTAGTAAGGCTCTGCCTCCCTGAGCTACTCTTGTGATAAGCTTAACATTGCTCCCCTCGTTCTTGAGGGCTATCTACAATCTTGCTGCTCCTAATTGAATGTCTGAGTGCCTCTCCCATTTCTCTGTGTTTGGCCCTCTGCTCTCTGGAGCTCCATTGAGCAACCAAGTCAGGTAGCTAGGCTACTTTCTGCCTATCACAGACCAAATTGCTTATCACAGCTATGCTGATGATACCCAGGTTTACTTGGCCTTATCTCCAAATGACTATAGCCCAATTGACTCCCTCTGCCAATGCATTGATGAAATAAACTGTTGGATGTGCCAGAACTTTCTTCAGTTAAACAAGGAGAAAACTGAAGTCCTCAAGGTGAATGCATACCTTGACTCTAGGTGTCAAACAACTAAAAAGCAAGTCAAAAATCTTGGGGTGATTCTGGAGACAGACCTTACTGTCAAAGCAGTAACTAAATCAGCATACTATCATCTCAAAAACCTTGCAAGATTTAGATATTTTGTTTCCAGTCAAGACTTGGAGAAACTTGTTCATGCCTTTATCACCAGCAGGGTGGATTATTGTAATGGTCTCCTCACCGGCCTTCCAAAGAAGACCATTAGACAGCTGCAGCTCATCCAGAACGCTGCTGCCAGGATTCTGACTAGAACCAGAAAATCTGAGCATATCACACCAGTCCTCAGGTCCTTACACTGGCTTCCAGTTACATTTGGATTGATTTTAAAGTACTTTTACTCATTTACAAATCACTCGATGGCCTAGGACCTAAATACATTGCAGATATGCTCACTGAATGTAAACCTAACAGACCACTCAGATCATTAGGATCGAGTCAGTTGAAATACCAAGGGTTCACACAAAACAAGGGGAGTCCACTTTTAGCTATTATGCCGCCTGCAGTTGGAACCAGCTTCCAGATGAGATCAGATGTGCTAAAACATTAGCCACATTTAAATACAGACTCAAAACTCATCTGTTTAGCTGTGCATTTGTCAAATAAGCACTGTGCTACGGCCGAACTGATTGCACTATGTATAATCATTTTCTATTCTTAACTGTTTTAAGTTCTTTTTAAATCAGTTTTCATATCTTGTTTTTATTATTATTATTTTGTAATTCCTTGTTTTTATTGTTATGACCATTTTTTTTTTAATGACTTTTTGACTTCCTTTTATTAATTTGAATTTTTAGCACATTGAATTACCACTGTGTATGAAATGTGCTATATAAATAAACTTGCCTTGCCTTGCCTTTCTGCCTCCCTGCTGGGTTGCTTCTTTGGTGAGTTTGGCATGCTACCCTTGTACTTAGCACGCTACTCCCATTTGAGCGTTTGAGCCCCTTCTCATTTCTGAGGGTCGAGTCCTCGACTCTCTGGAGCAGTCACACCAGGTTGTTAGGCCCCTTTCTGCCTCCTGTTTGACTACCCATATGGTTGAGCTTGGTAGTGCTCCCCTCGCAGTCACCTATGAGCACGCCGCTCCAAGTTGAGTGTCTGAGTGCCTCTCCTGAGAATTGAGCCCAGGTAGTTAGGCTGCCTTTTGCCTCCCTGGTAAACTGCTCTTGTGGTTGAGCTTAGCGGAGCTTGAGTCACCTTGAGCGCGCCGCTCTCCTGAGTGTTTGAGCTCTCCTCTCAGTCTGTGAGTTGAGTCCTCCACCCTTTAGAGCTTAGTCCAAATCCATGTTTATGGTAAGTGCACATGCTGAGCACTCTGTGCACTTCTCTAAAATCCATATTTTGGTAGGTCCGCACACTGGCCAATGTTACTGTTGTGTTTAGATGTATGCTTCAGTCACGCTGAAGGCCATAGCGTCTCCCATAGCTGGCTAGAGTGTCTCATTCCCTTCTCAGGGAACCATGGTTACATATGTAACCTGAGACGTTTTTTGATGTAAAAATCTTGATAACAGTATGTGAACCTCAGAGAACAGTACAAAATAAGAAAAAAGGCAGTTCATGACCCCTTTAAATTACAATATATCACTTTTACCCATCAGTATTACGTCCAAATAAAGTTCCAGCATCGATATGCCCACATTTGTGACATCCGCCAGACATAGATACACATAATGCTTTAAAACGAAGACATTGTTTTATTAAACCAAACACATAACAGAAAATCCATTTTCACTTACATCAGAATGGTCTTCCAATGTCCTTGTTTTGAGTACTGGACAAGCTTGAAATGTCAGATAAAATGAGCATTAAGTATAAAGCAGTATGAATACAATCTAATAATGGTTTAGAAGCAAGTTTGAAATGAACTTAAATGGAAAATTTAAAATTCTGTCATCATTTACTCTGTTATGATATAATATGTCTATTCTGGTAAACATAGAAAAACAAACAGCTTTCATAAACAGAAGCACATACTTTCTTCTATGGAAGATTATCATATTTAGGTTTTTAATAAATTCACATGCTGTGAATGTCTCGCATACGATTGAGTAGGATATCAAGTGTGATTTTGAGGGCTATAAACACATTAAAAGTGTTTAGTCTGAAACAGTGGTTTATAATCCTAGTCCTAAGGATCCACATTACTGCACATTTAATGTTTCCCCATTTCCTTGGTCTTATTGTGAGTGAAGGAAGCTCTCGGAGGAGCTATGAGTGAGGACACAGCTCATATTCTATACGGAAATCTTTCTTGTTGAAAAAACTGACGCACACATAAATTCTCCTCCCCCTTCACACGTGTCACAATAATTTTAAATAAACTACACATGTCACATATTTTAACAGTGCATCTTGTTCTATTAAAATTCTTAAATTTCAGCAGATTTTTTTATTAAGCAACATTCTGTATGTTGTTGTTTTTTTCATGTTATCATGTTTAAAGTAGACCACTAAAAATGCTTACTTTGGTAGCCTCTGTGCCTAAATAAGTGTGCAGTTATATTTTGTATTTACAAAGTTCTTTACTCTAACTTGCACATCTAAAAGGTGTGCATTTGTTCCATTTCATTGTTTAAGCCTGAGTGATTACATCATAATATGTACTCATTATGCTTTAATAAACCTCAGTGTTGGCTGGCCTGGCAGTGTTCATGACTGCAGAGTGCTACAGAATTCTGAGATCTATGAAAGGGCTGAGAAAGAAGTCCTTTCTCTCACCTCTAAGCTTCAATAAACATTTGTACATATGTACGATGTAACCTACACCACATTTGGCAACGTGACATCCATTTAGCTAAGTATTAAATAGGGCTGCTTACAGAAACATTTGTTGTATTTTGTTTATATAATTTATATTTTGGATAAACTAAAAGTGAGCAACATGCACCAGATTCAAAGATTTGTTTTTTATATACTAATTTAAGCTCTTATTTGCTGCTGCATACATGCACACAGAATACTGAAAATATTTTGTAAATAGAGGAGCCCTAAATACATGATCTAATTACTTAATTAAATAAATTCAGCTTTGTATACAATCTGAACAAAGCCTTAGGGTGTTCATCGTTCTTCAACTGGTGATTCAATATTAGTATTTTTCTTTTGGCAGACAGAGTCCATTAGCTCATTCGAGCAACCCTTACCAAAAAGTAGTATACTTCAAGTTTATTTCATTAAGTATACTTAAGTAAAGTTCAAGTATATTTTTAAGTATACCTTATGTAGTAAGTATATAAATATCAGTGTACTAGTAGTATACTTGTAAGTGTACTATTTCACTACTCCTCGAGTCTAAATTGGTCCACTTTCTAGTATATAAAAGTATACTTTTAAGTATAACTTAAAGCTGAAGTCCGTAAGTTTTGCCTCCTTGTCGCCATCTCTGTTTGAAAACCTGGAATTGCAGTTCCTTCCTTACTCTATTTAGTAATCACAGATTCTAGCCTACGTCTTGGAATATATGACCCAAATAAGAATTTTCACCGGATATTGCCATCTGAACAAGTAAGTAGCAAGTCTGCCATGCTTGTTCTAACCAACTGAGGAAAAAAGCATAACAATAAATTGCGCTACCAACGGTGATTTAATCTAACGACTGATTCACTCATATCACATCAAACCATGCAATTTATTATTATTGTTATAATTTATTCTCAAATTATTAATGTTAACAACATCAGCATTGCGTGACAATGAGTATAGTGTGTATTAGCGTGTAGATTTCAATTTATGTAGAGTCTAATCTCTAATTGTCACACCATTCGAATTTCATATTAAGAAATTCTTTTAACCCAAAAAGCAAACTATGCTCCCTTCGAACTGGTTGTCTTTAAAATAAAAATTGTGTGTAATCCCAGGCTATCTGTAATCAGAAGCGCATTTAAAACTGGAATATAATTTAATGTCATTCACATGTGTTTCATATAATCCTTTCTGGATTACAATCCGCCATTAAGATGATTTTTTGACATTTAATTTTTCTAGCTGCTGTGAGAAAAGGCTATAAACGATCTGCCTCCTGCAGGATCCTCACATTATATGAGGGTCATATATATGGGTCATATATTTATATAGCCTAGTAGCCGGGACAACTTCTTTATGTTTACAGATATAAAGTATGCCATGCTCGAATTTCCCGTGAAAACCTACCCGTACCACTCAAATTAGAAAACATTATTATAAACTGAATCGGGCTAAAGTAAGGCGATAGTTTTGAACACTGGCTGGTTATGTACTTGCTCAAATATTGATATTTTTTAACCAAAAAAAGTTACGGACTGCAGCTTTACGTATAACAGTAGTAAACTTTGAGTGAACAACTAGATTACATCAATCAAGTCGCAGTAAACTTCTAGTTTAGTAGTTTTATACTGCAAGTATACTCGTAAGTTTTCTTTAAGTGAACTTTACATCATACTTCAAGTATACTACTATGTCCCTATTTAGTTATTAATTTACCACTTCATTTACGAAAGTATTATCCAAATCCCTGCGTCATGGATGGTACTCTAGTGAACATTCACTCCTGTGCGTTGTGTTGACGTGAGTCTTCTATCACATGAACACAACACAAATGCGTTGCAATGCTCTCGTGAACGCACAATGCAGATCAATATTTTCAGAAATAAAGTTGTAAATTATGTTTGTTTCTTTTTTTGTGCAAACAAAGCACTTGCGATGCTTAATAAAATTAAGGTTAAACTACTGGAGTCACAATGTCAGTCCTCTGTCCTGTGTGTCTTGTGTTCCCGCCTCTTGTGTCCTTATTTGGTGATGTTCCTGTCCTTGTTCAGTGTGATTATTAGTTAATTCTTGTCCAGCTGTGTTTGTCTAATTATCTATGATTAACCTGTGTATTTAGTTCATGTCTGTTCAGTTAGTTTTTGTCTGGTCTACTTGTTATTCCCCGGTGTTCCTATGTGGCCTTGCCTTGCCTTGGCCTGCCCTGTCTGTTTTGGATTCATTAAAGACTGTATTTTGAGTCATCCTCGTTCCTCCCTGCTCTGTGCACCGTGACACACATGCAGTACTTTAACAAACTATAAAATAATTTCCAAGTAGCCTATTAATCGCTTTTTATTGCCAATGTCTAAACAGCATGTAAAGAAACCTAATCTTAATGTAATTGTAATGAAACAAAAAATGAGAGCCTGTAGATGAACTGTGAAGGACTCAGGGTGGTTTTGCTGGGAAAATCTAAGGGAAATTATCATTACAGTGTAATTTTAATTAACCTCATCTGTCGACATCAGTACCAAGTGTGTGCAAGAGCATAATAAGTTGCTGAGCGCAGCTCACTTAACTGCCACCGGTGTCACTAATAACAAGGGTTTCTGAATAGAGCCCTTTAACAGCTAAATATCAGCATTTTTAGAAGTCAATCTTTATTGTTGAGCTTGAGCCATACTCTTGAGTCGGTATGGCAATACAGTTTCGCAGGACTGCTTAATTTTTGACACGCTGATAAAGAAGCAATAAAAGAGTGATAAAGAAACATGAAAAAATAAGGTGTAGACATGCTTGATTTTATTCAAGTAAACAAAAATTTGAAGAAATATGGATCAATATACTGGACTTATTGCCAAGTGTTAGGGTTAAAGAATATGTTCTAAGTTGCTCAAAGAAGGGAAAGCACTTCTCTCTCTCTCTTGTGTAGGCTATCTAACTCCAGTATTGCTATATGACATAAAAAGATGCTATAATGGCTTATAATGGTCTCAATGGTCTCATTTCAAATGAGTAAATATTGTTTGTATTTTTAAATTACCGGTACTTGTATTTTTATTAAATACATTTCTCACACCAGTATTTTGTGTTTTAAATTAAATACATTTGATGAGCACATTTGTAAACTGTAACTTACTTTTTGATGTATCTGAACCCATCTCTGGTCACAGACCTAAACAAAATGAAGAGAGGGAAACGTTCTCAGAACAGAAAAAGACAAACAAACAAAAAATGCATTAAAATGAGGAGAGCTCGACTGTAGGCTACTGTTAACCACGATATTTAACTCATGGGAATTAAAATTTATACTGAACTGGAAATTATATTGTGGACACTATACTGCACACAAACTGTCACAGCACTCAAATTAAATAATTTAATTGATATAGGCCTATTTTAAGGGATAAAGCACTATAGCTATATTTAGCAATATTCTAAATGCTGACATTAAAATGAAACGAACCCTCATCATAATATAAGTCGTGACCACGACGACGATATCCACAGCCTATCTCAAGTTACCGCAACAAAATGATATCGTAGTCAAAGTATAGCATCATGTTCACACGAGTTATGACTTGGGTGTGGCACGAACCGAATCCATTCCTTCTCGAGATTTTGTAAGAAGCCGAAGAAATTCATTCATCAAAAAATCTCAGATAACTTTACAAACCACAAATTTTAATGGTAATGTCGGTGGAAAAACAATTAAATAAACAGTTCACTCACTATGAGGTTCCGCCTTAATGAAGGATCGACTTGCAGTAGATCTATCATTTGAATAGTGTTCCGATGTTCATTCTGCAGTACAATGAGAATTCCAAAGAACTATACACCAATTTTGCCGGTCATCCTCTACAGGAAGTAGCAGGGGTCTGACACGCCTGCGGACCACTGCGGAATGTCAGTGATGATAATACAGTAAAGGCAAAGTTTGATTCATGAATAGGCAGGACAGTATTGTGTTACCATTATAATTATTATAACAATTATTATAATTATAATAATAATAATTAAAAAAACTACTTTATATTTACAAGAAAGAGGCTGTTAATGTGAATGTGCGCACAGATGATGCCAGTTCAAACTTGCATTATAAGAAAAATATTCACAGTGGTTAAAGGCCTACGTTTTATGGTGCTAAATTTCCTACACCTTCTACCTTATTTTATTTATCCTCAGGTTAGGTAAAGAAAGTCAAATCTGTCCTCTCTCATAAGCATCTAAGTTCATACTTACAAAACAGGTCACAGAAGGCTTCTCCGTGGTCTGTTCTAGCTTAGCTAATCAATGCCAGGGAGGCAGACTTTTGTTATATAAATACAAGTCAGTTTATTATTACAGTTATTAAGTAAGCAGTACAAATATTCTACAACTACTGTATATAAGTATTGAATAAAGTATAAATATGAAAAAGTTCCTTGCTCAAAGCAATATCAGCGATGGTTCTGGTGCCGGAGAGCTCTTCAGCTGGTCTCGAAGCAGCATCTGATTTCATCATTGCACTTCAGTCTCTTATAGACAGCAGGTGGATCCCAATGTCTTGTGACATCATACTGGAAATCCCCTCAGAAGTGGTGTATAAAAGACTTTGCATCTTCTCATTTTTCTTCTTCGGGATTCTTTGCTCTGCTGTCTTCTACTCTTCATCTGAAACACACCAGCTGAGGTACTGTCCACCTTCTTTTTTCTTCAACGCTCTTGCTAATTCATCTCTAGCTACAGTCTTGCTAATACATGTTATAAACATTTTCTCAATAAAGGCTTAAAACAATAACATGTGGTGTCCTACTTAATAAAAAATTATCGTGATTTTAACGGTAAAAAACTCTGAAAAAGCCTGTTAAATGGCTAACGGTAAGTTCCCCTAATACAGGGGTTCCCAAACACGTTCCTGGAGCCTCCCCAACACTGCACATTTTGCATGTCTCCTTTGTCTGACACACCCATTTCAGGTCTTGGAGTTGCTACACTGTAAAAAATTTCCACCTATTTCAACTTAAAAACATAAGTTTTGTAGCTGCCTTAAATTTTTAAGTATAAACAAATTACAAATACAAGTCATTTCAACTCACTTTGTAAAATCCTGACTGGCGCTGAACTGCTCTCTGTAAGTTGATTGGACTTTTCAGTATTAGTTGTTTCAACTAATCATGTCAAGTTAAAAAAAAAAAGTAATCACTTGTGAACCTCAACAATGGTGACCATATAAAAAATAAATAAATAAATAAAAAAAATCATGCAGCAATGCATGCTGGGATCCATGGATGAGTTTTGTACTATGCTAGTACCCAGCATGCATTGCAGCATGAATTTTCTTTTTTTTCTTGTTTCATAATGGTCACCATTGTTGAGGTTCACAAGCTGATTCTTGATGTCTGTGTGAGTCTAGTTGCTACCATAGATTAAAACTTTGTGTGGACAAACTGTTTGGAAAGTCCTTTCTATTAACTGACTATCACGGAACCACTGGCTCTTAGAATCACTCATACTATAATCAATACAACATCCATTTAATCAGAGATTAGACACACAATGAGATCAGTTCGCTAACAGATGATTGTCATTATAAACATATAACAACCAACTACTGATCATTTTCTCTGGGCTTTTGAGTTGTAACAAATATGTTTGAGGAACACATGGTTACAACAGCCAGAGAAAAAGAGGAGGGGGAAAAAAAAGAAGTCAAGGGTCAAGAGCCCATCTAAAGCAGACACTGATCTCTAACATGGTTACTTCAAATGAAACAATAAATCAACATCTAAACCTTAGTTAATTCTCAATAAGATCTTCTGTAGATGTCTGACAGAAATAAAGTCAGTCTGATTATTAATAAGTGGATGCTGTTTGTGGGGTTGTTTAATCAGGTCTTGAGAGATTTAATGTATTTTATTTCAGTTGATTTCATCTAAGGCTGTGACTAAAGTTAGTTGTTCTTGTGTTTCTTTTTCTTCAGTGATTGTGTTTGTTAACAGCAGGTGTTCATCACTAATGCTCAATTATTACTCAATTAATCACTTAATTGCAATGTATATCTTATTTTAGTGAACTCAACTGAAATAAGTTCAGAGCACTCATAATTGTTAGTTTTAAAAATGTAAATGGTTTAAGGCAATAAGTTTACTCAAACAGTTTGAGTTAACCTAACTTGTCGGGTTTTACAGTGCACAAAAATAAGTCACGCAAACTTTTAAGTTGGCTCAACTTTTTTTTTGTTTTTACAGTGTGCCAGTAAGTTAGAACTTAAAATGTTAAGTTCACTGAATTAAATTGGTCTCCTTGAATTTCAATAACATTAAACTGACTTAAAAAATCAAGTTGAATCTAGCATAACTTACAAAAAAAAAGTTGAAATTGCTTAAATTATTTTTATGAGTTAAAGTAACTTTAAAACATAAGTTGTCATGACTTTTTCATCACATCATTTTTTACAGTGTACTAATGAGCTGATGAGTTGAATCAGGTGTGATTGATAAAGGAGACATGCAAAATGTGCGGTGTTGGGGAGGCTCCAGGACCGAGTTTGGGAACCCCTGCCCTAATATATACGGTGAAAAACTGTAATAGACATTTCAGACAATTTTACGGTGAAATACCGCTTTTGGAAGTGAAAAAGAACGTAAAATTTACAGGGAAAAACCATAAATTGACATTCCCAGAATTCTCTGCGTTGCATTTCAAATTTTGTTTGAATTTGATGTTTTTTCTTTGAAATAACTAGGTTTCTTCTTAGTTTTTTTCTTATCAGTTATGTTTATTAGGGTTGTATGTTACATCTAATGTTGTTAAATGAATGTTTATTGCATATTTCAGTTTAATGAGTCTCACCAAGATGATGTTTAATGTTTGTGTGAATGACACTCTGCACCTTCTATATATGTTATTATTTAAAATCTGCTTGTGATGGGCTTTGGTTCATCATGTGACTTTCTCATCACCACCTGCATTTGTTGGTTATCAGTGTAATACAAAGGTACAAAACAGATTTCAGTACTTCAATAACTTGGTATATTAAAGGGGTGGTTTACTGGTTTTTTTCTAGGCTTGATTGTGTTTATGGGGTGCAGTCTAACATGTAAAACGCATTATTTTTCATATAATTTACCTTTATTCCACACCGCTCTGTCCCTTCTCTGACAAACGCCTCGATTATTTCCTGTTTTTATGAAGCCCCTCCCTCAGAAATACATGATGGGCTCTGATTGGTTAGCTGGCTCAGTGTGTTGTGATTCGCTAAACCGCCTCTACTGCACATCTAAACGTCCCGCCCCTCAGCTCAGCTGCATGTGCTCCAGTTGTATTGTAAACAATAGCGTCAGCCATTACATGTATATTACATGCTTTATGTCTCAATCTGACTGAAATTTCTCAGCATTACTGTAGTCAGCTGGTCCAGACTCCAGTTCATCTACTAGATGAGGTTCATTCTTCTTCAGCAGTCTGTAGAATTCTGCTTTTACAGCAGCTCCTCCAGACTCAAGAATATCCAACAAGAGTCTCATTTTCTCCTGCCGTGGTTCTGCAGCATGAACTTTACTGTACATTTCACCTGGAATCATGTCTTTGGTCCTCAGACCATCAGCAATAGTCATCACCGATGAAACTCTCTCAATGAGTTTATCTCTGTGTTTGTTCACAAATTCAGTTTCTGATGGAAAACAAAATAAGATTTGAAGTTACTATTTCAAGTTACTTCAAGTTACTTTTCAAGAATGTGTGTGAAAGAGGGTTCCAGCAGGTTTTATGAAGGTCAATTTAAGAGTTTTTTTAAAGATCTTTTTAAGATTAAGTAAAGAAAATTAAAGGGAACACAACACATCATAGATTCTCTAAATGTAAATGTATAGGGAACAGAAAATTATTAGTATTAATGTATTAGTAACTTATAACAAGCCCAGAAAAAAATCACCTTAACTCAATGGGAAATGTTTTCATACCTCATTGACATATTTGTTCTTGTTTTAAGCATAAACTCACTTAATTTTGTTAAAACTTTCAGAAAACAAGACTTTAACACAACAAGACAAAAATACTGTGGAAGGTACCTGTGATCCTTCTTTGAGCAGGAGGTTCTAAACCTTGACTTGGTGCTAATAATAAAAACATACATAAGAGATCACTGAGAAATACCGGTCATAAACATTTTAAAGTTATTTCAGAGGTATCTGTTTGTTACATCATGACATAACAAATGTGACCCTGGACCACAAAACCAGTCTTAAGTCGCTGGGGTATGTTTGTAGCAATAGCCAAAAATACATTGTATGGGTCAAAATTATCAATTTTTCTTTTATGCCAAAAATCATTAGGATATTAAGTAAAGATCATGTTCCATGAAGATATTTTGTAAATTTACTACCGTAAATATATCAAAACTTCATTTTTGATTAGTAATATGCATTGCTAAGAACTTCATTTGGATAAATTTAAAGGCGATTTTCTAGATTTGTTTGCACCCTCAGATTCCAGATTTTCAAATAGTTGTATCTCAGCCAAATATTGTCTGATCATAATAAACCATACATCAATGGAAAGCTTATTTATTCAGAAAAACTGACACTTAAGACTGGTTTTGTGGTCCAGGGTCACAAATACTGTTTCTGTGTCCAAGCCTCCATTTCAAGTGTTCATGCTGGGATGTAACGTTTGGACTGTTCATGCAAATGAACCAGTAAAAAAAAAAAAAAAAATGATGAACCACAATTTCTTCAATATGGAAATTGTTCTAGCTTTAGTTGTTTTTGGTTTGTATTTATTGGTGTAGTGTAAGATTATCTGTTCAATGCTGTGACTCTAACAGAGATCATTGTTGTGTGTCAGATTTTATAATATTGCTGATCACAAAATAAATGCATAATTCGATTGTTATTTAGACACTGCATTGCTTCCTTAATGTATAGTTGGCTACTTTTTGTTAGTAGCATGTGTAACTATTTTTAGGGGGAAAAAAAGAATTTTATCAGAGTCATGTCACAGAGTTACCTGTGAGAAGGATTCGCCGTCTGTTCCACACTTCCGTCCCATCTACACTTTTGTCCAAAACACCCAATCTGACCTCCTTGATGTTGACATCCAGAAACACTTCAAACGTGGGATGATGGTTTTGGCCAAAATTATTACACTCAAAAATCTCACTCTGTAAAAAGAGCACCAACAGTATAACACAACATACTCTTTCAAAGCAGCTTTACAGCTTTAAATCTTAAAGTCAATGCTTATAACATTTAACATTTTCATGCCTTATAGTCATGTTTAGCAGATTAGAGCTGGGCGCTTTATTTGAGTGTGGATTATCATATCTGAAAATAAATAGTAATTATTTCTATTGTTAATTTTAATCTATATTATAATAATAATAAATGTACCAAACAAGAATATTTATTTTCCTTAAGAAAAACTGCCATTACCCTTATATCGAATTAAATCAATACCATAAATTTAACTCAATCATGAGCTTCTGAATTGGAATTAAAAAAAAAAAAATTTCAATAAAAAGTGTTACCATTGGTTGCACTTCACATTTCTCTGGCTGACAACACAGACTGTATTGTCTGCCAGGAAACAGATGACATTGTGAACTTGTCTCAATGTATGTTTTATCCTGGTGGTAGCACTGGACCTTGAGGAGGGGGGACAAAAATGGATACATTTGAACCAAAGTAAATTTACTTAAACAGTAACCTTCAAAATGCATTTCAGTACAAAATCCGGCATCATATTTACTAACCAACTACAATACAGTTCAAGCAGGTGATAATGTCACACATTAATAAAGCCAAACAGAATTTTATTTAAAAGAGGCAGCAGTAGTTAATCAAATGACAAAGTGTTATAACATCCAAATGTACTGTGTAGTCATTTTCAGCATTTTAAAGTGGTGTCTGAACTACAGTGGCTGAGTGATGCTGTACAAATGCAGAACATTGAGCAGGATTGAATGCAAACTCTAATTTAAGAGATGATTGGCGGTATGCAATGTTACATTCTATTGTCTGTGTTTGGATCTAGTGTTCATTTGAAAGTCAGTGCATGAAGGATCCTTCTATCTGAATGTGTCAATGCTATACTGAAGTTTGCTGCAGGTTCAGGTATGCCTATTACAGATATACACAAAAAAAAGCTCATAATGTTTGTTAAAGGAGCTTCAAGAGATACAAGTTTTGTTAGAATACTCTGTTAAACAAAGTGAATGGCAAAAAGACAGAGCATAAAGAAACAATACATTCAGATAGCAGTACCTCTGATACTGGAACGTTCCCTGGAAGCAAATGGACATTAAGTATTTTCTGTTCCTGCTCAACAGTTACAGGTCGAAGGAACAACAACACTTGGGCAACAATGGGGGAACCAGAAAATATCTTTTTTATGAGTCCAAATATGGAGAGGTCTTTGATGTCAATGATCACATGAGATTTAGTCACATTGAATGGCTGTATCATTTCTATATTACCACCAGTGAAATGTGCTACAGCCAAACCGTCCGTATTTTTCTCTGAAAAATACATTTAAGAATTTTGTTAAAATCTTAACTGTTTATCTTATTTGTTAAAATTCATGACCTTTGTGCATTAAGTTCTTATTTGAAAATTCTCTTATTTCACTCCTTGCTGATTTGCAGTTTCAAATAATTTGACATGTAAATTATCAGACACTGAGTTCTATAGTTGTCAACCACTGTGAAACATATTAATATTACATTTAGCACGTATAAATAAACATACCAGTGAATATTTCACAATGTGGAAGGTGCAGTTGTGAGACTGAACCTGCAGCACAGTCAATGTTGTACAAGGGTCCTGCAGGCTTCATCTGACCCAAACCATCCAAAAGACGGGGATCCCATGAAACAATGTTATACAGTATCTTTCCTTCACCCTCCATCACAAACACAAGGTTGGTCAGACTGCACTGAAACTGACCAGCATGTGCACACAGAAACCTGCAGGAGATTTTTTATATATTATATTAAGTCATAAGTACCTGCATCTTTTATTATGTAAAAAAAACACAGTCTAACTCAATAGCTTAGGCATAAAACATAAAATAAAAACAATAGTGTATGTATCAATACCTGTATGTATTCTTGTGTTTGTCCTCATCACCTCTCTGAATAAGTTCAGGTGTGAACACTTCTGCATTTTCTGAGAACTGAAGTATAGAAAAGAAAAGAAAATAAAAGAATAGTGAACACTCAAAATACTATTATTGAAAAGAGTAAATGTTAAATTTCTGCAGTTCACTCTGATATTTGTGTGATGAATTACTGAGTCTGGAGATGTTTTGGAAGCTTTTTGAAAGCATATTTCTGAAATAAATACAGGTGTACTGGCAAAGCAACAAATAGAAAGAAAGAATGAAAGAAACAAATCCTTAATGGCACAGCTGCTACTCACTGATTGTTCAGTAGGCGATTCAACTTTTAATGATGAATAAGACACAGAATCTGAACTCTCACCTACTGTCAGACAAAACACAATTCAAACACTTTAAAGACCATTAAGAACAAGGGGAAAACATTAAGTTAAAAAAAAAAACTCAAGTTTTAAGAAAATCAGATCAGATTGAATGTCTTGTTCAATACACTTATGCTGATATGTCCTGAATAGTTGTTTAAAATGACTCAGTGGCTTAAAAAAAAACACTGAAAACAAAGCCACTGAATTTTTAAATGAAAACTTATTATCTGCCTTCAATTCTATGCCTAGGCTGAAAACTCAAAACTAAATATCACAATGAGATGATATTTTGCTTTCTCTATCCTGAAATTAAGTCCTAATTAAGAGTAAACACGTGTTTGTTAATTAAACCATTTCATTAAATTGAACAAATAAATAAAGGTAAATAAAACATAGTTACATGTCATTTGGCCAATAACTTTATTAGGAACTAAAAAATTAATTTAAACAGAACAGTATAAGAAGTCTCACCGACTCAAGCAAAAAAATTTCACCACTTTTGGAACTTCTAATTTTTAGGACAGTAAACATTTTGCTTACCTTTACTCTCCTTCATTTCTCTCTTTGTCTTCACCTCCACCTTTGTGAATCTCTCCACATCTGGCTGTATAAACAGGGATGTCCTCCAGCTAATTGAAATAACATTCAACATGGATGATGACTATTCTGCAAAATTATTATTTTCTGTATATCTACAGAAAAATAATATCCATATCAAAATGAAAGAAAAGACTAATGAAATGGTATCATAAAATCTTACACCGTCAGAGTCCAACCCATCTGCTTTAATTTTTCCATCAGGGACTGGATTTGCACCAGGATGCTTTTTCTGATATTTAAACTGAAATACATTGTAACAAATTTACTACATTTATTTTGAAACTGTAAGAGCTTCTGGTTTACATGGGCAACAAATGGGAAAAACCTAAGGTGTAATGATATTTGATATTAGCAATCAAGTGGTTATTTTAGATGTACACAAGTAATACCAAAACTGAATAAAACCTATTTTAATGGCCAGATGTTGAGTTACCTGAATTCAGTCAGACTGGGACAATCCTGAATGAGGTACAGGATGTTTTTGGCCAATTTGTTAGTCAGATTTGAAACCTGCAGACAGACTTTCTTCAAACCAGACAGAGATTTCAGGAACATCAACAGACGAATTTCCTCTTCCTCAAGTCCACTGAACAACAACAAAAAAACTAATTTATATTTGTGACATGCTGGTTCTCAAACACAAAGCTTAAAGATCTAAAGCTACATAAAAATCAAAGTAAGATTAAATGAAATAAATAAATTGATTTTCTATAAAGGTGATGATACATGGGGCAACTTTTTAAGCAATGTTGCTGGACAATGTTGCTGTCAACGGGCAACCAGGTGAAACACAGGGCCCACGACCCATCTAAAATATCCAGACAGAAATTTGTTGCCCATTCTCAATGGGAAAGTGCCCAAGTAGCAGCACTCAGCCACACTGCCCAGCAGCCTTGCTAAAAAAAGTGTATCGTCACCAATAGATGATCATAAAATAAATCATAATATGAATAAAATATAAAATCACCAAATAAATGTATTCACACTCTGCTGCTCTGCCAGAGATGTGCTCCCTGTCAAATTCAATTACATCAGCTGAACCAAATAACCTTTTTGGAAAAATGTAATTGTATTCTAAAATGCTCAGCATGATGGAAATGATAGCAATTCTTAAGGGTTATCTGAAAAAAGAATGAATGAAGCCTCCACTCACAAATAACTGTAACTGTACATAGCCCGCTCATTCTGTGTTTTCACCCACTTGATGATGGAAATCAATGTGTTTGGACAGGTTAGAGTAAATTCTGTCTTTAATGATGTTTCTGTGACCACTGATGAGCAAACAGACAACCTGAAGCAGCAAGAGATATGAACAAACATTAGTGTAGCTAAAGTATGGGATGAGACTACACTTCAGTATTTAACAAGTGAGATAAATGGTGGTGGTCGTGAGCTGCTTCTTACGTGATGTCTTTATTTTTGACTGAAACAGTCTCTGGGCAGAACACACCTCCACTGTTTTCAAGCAGCTTTATACTGGCAATTAAAATAAATAATATATATAGTGCATTACTGCAATCAAATTGTATATATTACATCAAACTCATGAAATATACTGAATATTTTAATACAGCACTAATTAATTTCTTTTCAATGTTATTCAGAAATTAAATACACTTTACATCAGTTTATGCAGAATCTTTCCTTCACCAGCAGCTGTGATCAAACAAACAACATCGTCTGAAATGTGATCCATCATTAACCTTTGTAGGTAAAAAGAAGACAACATATCAGGTATTTAATAGCCTACTCCTTATACAGCAGTTTAGGACTGGCATTCAATTCATGTGTTGCTTGGTGACATGAAATTCTTGATAGTTTGGATTAAAAGGTTGGGAAAGTCTGTTAAGATTGTTATTGCCTGATTTTCACTCACCACAGCTCTTTACAGCGGGACAGTTCAGGCTGGAGCATCTTCAGATTATCAGATGTTACATGGAGTTTCAGGTTTCTGATGTGTTCACAACACTTTAAACAGTACTTCAACACCCAACAATCTGCCATTTTCAGTGGTGTATTCGACAGATCTATCAAAAACAAACCATCCAAGACCTTTCCAACAAAGCTCTTCTCATGAAGCTCGTAGAGACAATGGAGAATGAACAGCATGTGTTCATTTTGATATCTCTGTGAACACTGATTGATCCATTCCTTTAGCTGGGTTTCTACACTGATAGAGACAGCCATGTTGAGCTTTTCAAAGAATGATGGGATCCATTTTTTCTTACAGAGACCACAGAGGAACAGAATCACAGGCTGCAGCAGTTTTGCATGTCTTACTTCAACATCTGCTGTTGAAAAGTCTCCATAAGTCCAAGAGGAAAAAACACATCCTCTCTCTACAGTGTGAAGCAGCTCTTTAACTTTTTCCTGGGACTCTTCTTCATCCAGAAGAACATAGAACAGAGCGGTGAAGAACTCCTGAAAGCTGTAATGCATGAAACTGAACATTGTCTCCTGCCAGATTCTTCTTTTAAAGAGTAACCTGGACAGGAATGGACTGTAAGCAGGGTCTGAAATTTCATGCAAGCCTTTCTCATCAAACAGCACTTGTTGTTCCAGCATCCCTCTCTCTGCCAGCTGACCCAGACTCCTCAGCAGGGTCGGCACAGACTGACTTAAACCCTGGCAGTGATGCTCCAGTAGAGTGGACACAAAGTCAGCGTAGATGGAAGTAGTGGTTTTTACTTTGTTTGTTACTGCACCTAATTTGACCCTATCACTGATGATACGGCAGATAATGGGAATGGAACAGGCAGTGAAAAGGGTTTCATTTGCTATCACAGAATAATATGCTTTAATGAAGATGAACTTCTGGAAGTACTTCTCCACCTCCTTCTCATAAAAGCCCATGATCTCAGTGAAACATGGTTGTCCTTTCAGCAGCTTGTTTACTGTGTCCTTAGTTTTGGTGGTGACCAGCAGGAAGGACTTTGGCAGGATGCGACCTCTTAAGAGGGCAAAAAGAATGACTTCAGGTGGGGCTTTTTGAAGTGGATTAGTGTGCGCTGACATGTCATAAATGTCCTGTGTAAGTCTCAACTCATCAAATCCATCAATGATGAAAAGCACCTTCTCTGGTGACTGCTGTAGTATCTGTGAGATCTCTTCTGATGTTAAACTACAAGTGTAGCTCAGGAGTTGAATTAAGTTCATCTCTTCAGAAATACACATCAGCTCTTCACACTTCAGATAGAAAACTAACTTAAAACGTCTAACAGAAACTGCGTCAGATGCCCAGTCCAACATAATCTTCTGTGCTATGATGGTTTTACCACTGCCAGAGTCACCTTGGAGAATGATAGTTATCAGACCATACAACTGAAACAACTCAGACAAACAGATGTTCTTAAAACTTCCATTTGCATTTTTTTGCACGATCACTGGTGCAGTATACAGGGCAGAAAACGACTCTTGTTCACCACACAGGAAGCTCAACACACTCTCATACTTCTTTTTGACTGACAGCTTATACTGCTGTACAATCTCCTCAGCTCCTAAAGGACAATCAGTTGATTACCCAACAATATAATTACACCGATTATTTATCATTTATCATTGCCATTTATTTTTAGAAAAAGGAATTTGTGATAAGCAGAGCAAGTACAAAAAGTGTCCATACCCATGTCTTGTTTCTCATAGATTTCTCTCTGTCTCTTCCTATATTTTAGTTCAGAGGGGTCACTGGGCTTTTCATCTGCACCTGATGTTTGTGTGGTGAGCTCTGCAGAAAAAAATTATTGAGGACACACGTCTAGTCAGGCTAGAGCATTAGGGCTTCAAGATGAGGGTATTTGGGATAAATCAAGTTGAGTGGTATATCAGGTGTGATTGTAATAAATGTATTACATCTAAAATCAAACTCAAACCAATAAATTATACACCTGCACACTGGTGAAGTGTGCTCTTTTTTAATGTTAAAATAGTTTCTTCACAGATTGCCAGTTTAATTTGCAGAGACAACTATAGTGTACGAAAGCCACAAATAAGTGGAAAAAGAAAACAAACAAAAAGAAAAACCATTGCAATTTCTAGACACTGAGAAACTACAGCTTCTTTCAATGTCTCAATATACCCCGAGAAATAAATCTGTCATTAAAAACTACTTTCTCTGTAGAGACAACGAAATTTACAGGGGGAAAAAACATTTAACTTTCTTAACAAGACTGGCCTACCATGAACACAGAGGTTGTCAGAGTGAATTTAACTATATATTGTTTTAATTGTGTATAACTGCCAAATTTCCTGTTAAGACATATTGCCCATAATCTTTGAAGTAGGGAGCACCTTGGATCTACCAATCAGAGAACAATACTACAAGAGCTCAGCAGCAAACTCAGGCGCTCCAAATCAAATCAGTCTCCCTGGAATCTCAAACAATGGATATATTTGACTATTTTGTAATAAACTTCAAATATATTGCATTTTATACTCATAATCAGTATCTAGAAATCAACACTACACTGTATACAATGTATACTGTTTTTTGTTTTATTTGCTTATGTCATTTGCAATGTTTCATAGGCTACGTAGTAAATTATCTTCTAAGAGATGTTAAAGCCCCTGTGAAATGCTGATATGAGAGCTCATTAAACTGACTATACAGATAGAAAATAACCCAAAATTGCTTCATACCTACTGCCTTATTAATAGGTATAATTAATATTCCTTATAAAGGACTAATTGTAAAATTTAGCAATTAAAGCATTTATACAAACAAAAATAATGTGATGTCTGTGTTACGTCTATGAAGTAATGCTGTTATTCTTTGGCTTTGTTGCCGTTTCTATTCCTTTTCAGGATTGGTTTGGACGTAATGCGAGGCTGTTGCTGATTGGACCAGAGAAAAGGGCCTGGACTATAAATTCTGCCTGAGTTCCTCTGGAGTGAGCTCTCTCTGCCTCTTTGTTGTGCTTGACTGACCGCTGTCATAGCTACCTGTGTGTTAGCTGGTGGAAATATAGTGTGACCGATTTTGACTCCTGTGACATCTTTTCCTTGAGGTTTAACAGAGTGCTGTTAACCTTTGGATCATGTGCCTTTTATGTTAACCATACCAACATGTTGATTCTGTCTGTAACTTCTTAATTGTTTGCGAAGCTGTAGGGGGTGAGTGCCTTTTTTTGTTTGGGCCTAAATGGCCAGCACTTTTTCTCCTGTTTATGGATAGATAAGGAGATAGGGTACGTTATTGTATGTTTTGTTTTGTTTCTTTGGTTGCATTGTAGGGAAGGTAGTTCTTTGTGTGCGAGTTAGTTTGTTTTGTTTATTGTTTTGGCATTAGCTCACCCCTGAAGATTTTGCTTCCTTTATTCCTTGTCATTTCCTTTAAGCTAGTGTTATCAATTTAACGCTACAAAACCCAATAAGGGAATGAGAAAAGATAATAATAAAAAAAAGGAGTACTTAAGAAGTGTTGCCTTCTTGTCATTTATGTTACACGCTGACCTAGACCAGGGGCATAACATCTGTTTTTTTCAAATATAAAATACATCACCTTTCTTATTGTGGTAGGATTCTATTAACTCAGAATACAGAATGTAGGCTCTAGGGATGTAACAGAATGAAAATTTCTTATCACGATTATAGTGACCAAAAATGATCACGATCAAAATGTTATCAGTATTATCACGGCAATATTAAAATGTGCTGGAGATGTTCAAAAAGTACAGACACATAAATCCCTTCACCCGGTTTTATATTTAAAAATCAACAAATAAAATTACTTTTTGTTTGCATAATCACTAAAACAATAACATTACCAATGATGTTTGGATTTTAAATGACATCTTGACTGACAACAGTTTAATAGCATGTTCAAATATCTATCGTAAATGTTCAAATAAAGCTTTGAAAAAGTTTCATATAAAGGTAAACCTCACATTTCAGCCTTTAAATAAAGAAAAGGGTCAAGTCAAAATGATAATTGATTAATAAATGGTTATATGTATTTTATCTGCTCCATAAATAATTCTACATAACTTATCTGAATTGTTTAAATGTGTAGAATCCACATAAGCTTGTTTTTCCTCAACCGGTTAAAATTACAGCAGGGCATGCAAATTCGGTCCATTTTTGTCCAGACAGAAACTGCACACAGGCTGAATGTAAATATAAGTGTCTGTAAATCCACTCTCTGACAGCAGGTGGCGCTTTATATGGAAAAGCTGAATACAGCTGTTTCCCGTAAACTCCGTGGACAAAGCAGTATTGCGATTAAGAACACTTCCTTTAGGTATTACATGGAGTGAAGATGAAAACAAAATGCCATCGAATCATTTCTGAAGACAGTCAGAACCTTCAGAGGTACATTCATATAATTAATTCATTTGTATAATTCCCTCAGCACTCTTTTAAAACCTCCCAGCTTTTCCACCGTGTTTTCACTCAAAACGAAACTAAGTTACTCTGCTGCTGTGCGCGCGTGAGACTGTTACTGAAAACTGTGCTTTATGCTGGACAGTACTTATTTATCGCGAGATGTTCAAATCGCGGTAATCGAATACGGTTTGAATGATAATGAAGAGATGAAACGGTAATACTAACCGTGGGGAATTTTATAATGATTTATCGTCAAACCGGTGATCGTTACTAGGCTCCTCTGTTAAAGAGGGGGTTCATTTTTGAAGTGAAAATAAGGACCTACCTGTCATCCTAGACAGGCTGTGTGGAGTCTCTTCCAATGCTGGCAAGTTTTTTTTAAAGCCATGAGAGATCTTCAAAAAACAAACAAACAAAAGCAATGAGTGTGTTAAGCAGATCAAGTACAAGAAGTGCACACTGTTGAGCCTGTAGTTACAAGTACAGTGTTCTGAAAATGTAAGTGCAAACCTTGAAAAATTTTGTCACAACATATATGGACAGAGATATTGGACTGTCTTTTCACCAATTTTAAAAGATAAAAGGCATCTTATATAATTTAACAAATGACTTACAATGTACTTTTTCCACAGCACGACAAGTAACAGTCATTATGCAGATGCCTCTATAACTTGTAGTTTACTATGCGGGATATTAGACATTAGATTAGTATCCAACTCTGTGTTGGCTGCATTAAACTTTGTATCTTTTTTTATTTTCTGATTAATCTTGCATTATTTAGACATTAAAAATAGTCAATAATAGTAGGAATAATGAAACCAAAACATAAGATAATTACTTAACTAACATTTTTTTGTTGAGCAGTGTTTTCACGCTGGTCTGGTGGTACAAGTCAGAACTCTCAGAAAATTCTTAGTTTAAGAGGTCAAGAATGTGTTTTAGAGGTCGGAATCTTGCAATCACGGTAATTCAGACAAGACGTGAATGCATCTTTTAATGCAAAGAAAAAATAAATAAATAAAAATAAATAAATAAATATATATATATATATATATATTATAAAATGACAAGACAATGCTGAATAATGTACATTTTAAACAATTAGAAAAGCAGAAACAGAAATTTCCAGAGTAGAAAAAAATGAGTACACCTTTACAATTATAAGTGCCTAAAATTAGATTCAGGTGCACCAATAAATAGAATCATATGCAATTAGTACATATATCTGGTCTAAACAGGAGTTTAGCAAGGAAGAAGCCCCACGAGAAACCAGCTGTACATGCAAGAAAAACCACCAATATTACACAGAAAAGAATTCTGCATGGAGGAATGGTCAGAAAATACAATCCTACTTACTTTAAGGGGCACTGTAGGTGGCAACAATGCTAAGTGTTTTTCATGCCCTGAAAAAGAATTATGGCGTAAAGAAAAGTGAAGATGAAGGCATTCTAATATTAATTTAGAAGCAAGTTTGAAATAAGCTTGATGTAATTAAAGTGATTACATTTTACAGTATCAATGGAAAATAAATAATATAGGAAACCTTCATTGTCAGATTGACTGTAACAAAGACAAAGCTCAAGTTAAGTCATTTTATAAGTAAAAACAAGAGTGAATACCATCAGTTGGCTTCTGAAGTTCAGGATATTTTCTCCGCCTCTTATATTCAGGACTGTCAACTGCACGGTCACTAAAATTAAAATCTAAACCAAAAATCCATAAACAGGGTTTCTGCAGGATTTGTAAGCTCAAATTTAAGACTTTTTAAGACCTTTTTAAGACCTGCACAAATAAATTTAATACCATATGAGCAGGGTAGGGTAATGTCTACAGTACCATATTAAACTGTAAAATGACTGTAAAAAGCATAATTTACAATTCAGATACAAGTTTTCACAAAAACAAAAAGTTTTGCAAAATGATCAACTTTACATTTTAGCCTTTAAACCATTTTTAAGAAAATGGATAAGTCAAAAGCATAGAAAAGCATTAAAATTAATAATATTGATTTCAACAATTATCATCAATAAATTATTATATAAATTAAATAACATGAATTAGGGGTGTGCGAAATTGGCAAAAAATGATATCTTGATATTTTCTGGGATTTTATCGATAACGATAATGAGATGATATTTTGCTGAGTGTGTTATTGTGATGGTCTCTTAAAGATTACCATGGACAGCTGACTCCTGAATTTTTTTGATATTCTTCATATTCTGTGGTCAGTTCACAGCAGTGATAGAAATTAGTATTTTCCAACAAGTTTTATGGGCATTTTTACCTTTATGCCATTTTTTCTAAAAGTGTGCATAGTTTTTTGAGTCAAATTCTTGCATTTGGGCTGTTACTGAGCAAATGAAATCAGTATCAACAAAATTTATCTTTGCAATGCATACTTAAGTGGCATTTAGATGTATTTACACACTCTATAACGCAGCTCTGAGGGACACAGAATGCTAACCTGCGCAGTAACAAATGCATAAATTATGTTTTGATATTTGAAACATAAAACGTTGAAAACTGATGTTTAAAATTATTTTAAAAAATGAAGATACTTTACATGTGAAATTAAAACGGCCAATAGGTGGCAGTAAGTCAGCGTTAATAAGGGAGTCATTGCGATTGAACCGAATCATTAAACGGTTGATTCATTCAGGAACGAAACTCAGTCATGTTGCTCAGAGACGCAAAACAGTGCTGTGGCTGTGTTTGGAATTATTTTTGTTAGAGAAATAGAGCAAAAACAGCCAATATGGTGTCTAAAACGTAAGTCTCTTAATATTAACTTCTTGTTTATTGAACTGTTGCATAAAATCAATATCAATTGTAATCATGCTGATTTTTGGAGAAGAAAAAAAAAATGGTACCCTTCATGTGATATTAACTATATGAAATGATATAAATATAGGCTATACATTTTCTGCCCCCATATCTTAAAGTATGTGATCATTCTAAATGTATTTTAACAGACTGAATCGTGCAGTGAAAGAAGGCACTCATACGCGCACTAGTTTAACCTGTTAACTGATTCATTGTCCACCAGCAGGTGTCGCGTTTGGCTAAAATATCACGGTTTCCCGGTAAAGACAGAACACAAAGCGCCGCAGCACCGGACTTTGAACTTGCTGCGCTCATATTTAATGAAATCATAGCCTTTTGAAGTTTAATTGTCACATTCAGCCATATCGCAATTCTTGTCTTTCCGTCTCCAAATTTAAGACCTCTTGAAATCATAATTAAGACTTTCTTGTACAATTTAAGACTTTTTAAGACCCCGCGGAAACCCTGATAAAGATCAATCGAGATTTATAGCGGCTTCCATAGCTATGCCGCTCTGACGATTTGATTACGCTACCTCCCATCAAACAGTTGGTTGCATAACCAATACCTATATCAGATTTTGCTTCCAGCATATTAATGTGGTGTGAGGATTCATTAACCTACCCCCAACCCTAAACCCAGATCTTACCCCGGGACTATTGTTTTAGCATCATCAATATATCAATATATATTTTTAATCGTCTCATTACATATGATTCAGACTGCAAGTTCTCATATCGACAAAAATGTAGCCCAATTTCTTGTGCAGGTGTGTCCTGAAATTGTAAATTCTGCGGGACAAAAGCGCAGCAAGAAGCTTCCAAATGTATCACATTTAACTTCTACTCACCGTCAGGAACCTCCATCTATATACGGCGCTGTTTTAACTCAACGAGAATTGTCTGGAAGTTCGAAAAATGACGTTAGAACATCTTCCACAGTATCAGTTCGGCCTGCAGCAAGGCGAATATAACTGCTGTTATCGTAAGGTATTATAAGGTATTGCTGATCGTTATCACATTGCGGAAGCGTTCTATAAACGACGTCACCTGGCTGCAGCCAATAAATATAAACTAATTGTATTGATTTTATTAATGATAATGGTATGCTTTTTTTCAATACTCATGTATTCTGATACTTAAGAAAAAAATCATGCTTTTGTAAATTATTATGACATAAGTCGAAACTGTGGCATATACTAGGTAATAATTATGAGATGACATAGATGCACAAGATTATTTCCTCCAGCAGAGGTCAGCACAGTCCACTTTCCGAATAAACTAGGCACAAGAATAAAGTTTTGTTGTGGGCTTGGTGTTAAAATCGAAACCAACAGAAAAAATGAAAACATTCATTTGAAACCACTCTACACCACACGTCTGCCTGACAATCATATTTTTAATATCAACTAACATAGTTTAAAAAGATTATGATTTACATATCATAAATTGTTTTATCACTTTAATGTTTTACTGCCTGTCATAGCATCCACCTACTTTGAATAGGATTTGAGAGGGACCAAGTGTAATATTTAAAGAATCATCTGTTTACAAAATATATTATTCGAGTCCTATAATATGAATACTGGGAGAATATTTTGACAAACAATGGGTTGACCTCTTACAGGTTTTAATCTTTTAATCAGTTGATATCAGTGAATGTGGATCAACATATTCCAATGTTTAATTAAAAAAAATAATAACCCTGATCCAACCAACCCCAGTATCTTTGCTTATGAATGACAGAAAACAACTGAAATTCTTTGCATCGGACGCGTCGCACTACTTTCATTATGTAAAAGGCTAAATATTTATACGATCTGAAGATCTAAATCTAATTTGAGTGGGACCATTTTTGGGGAGTTCTCAGTTGGTATTGTGTTACAAATAAAACCAAAGAAGTGTGCTTTAAAATTGCTCATAGAATATATCCTGTTAAAGAAACAAGAGCATTTTTCATCTGGATGTAGATTACAACTGCTCTTTCTGTAATTGTAAAAAAGTGTCTATTGTGCATTTAGTTTTTGAATGTCCCTGTTCATCTTTGTTTTGGTCTGAAATGTCACAATTTCTAAGTGTTAAAATGAACTGCATCCTACTATTAAATGTATCATTTGTTTTACTTCATTCAAATGAATATGGCTTTTCTAAAAGGAAAATATGCCTATTTATTATTGATCTGTTTTTGTTATTAGGAATATTTTATATTCATCAAACTAAATGGAGTAACTTGAAACACAATTTTGCTCATTTTCAAACAGCCTTGAAAGCTTATTTAGTGTTTAAAGTGTTTTTTGTTTTGTTTTGTTTTCTTAAAAAAGCCCAAAGAACTGTGTCTCTGCTAAATGAATTTAACATATGCTTGTGATGCCCTTTTATTTTATTTTATTATTGTTTTTAATTATTATTTTATTTATTAAAATTGGCTCAATTTGTACTTACAAAATGTGTAAATATGAGAAATATGACAAGAACTTGCTGCTGAATTTTGTCATTTTGAAAGTTAAAAAAAACAACTACTTTCATTATGTTGCACTGGCACCGACGCTGATATTTAACCTGCATTTAAAGAGTTAAACAAACTACGTCATCAGACTTCCCAGCCTGTCGGGGGCGCTCCCGATATTACAATAACCCTATTCCCCGTAAATGTCCCTCTAAAAACTATTTTTGTCCGCTTGCTCCTTAATGTAATAAACGTTTATTACATACACAGAATGTTGCCCCAGATTTGAAGAAGCGGTTAGCTGCCCACAGGGGGTGGGGCGTCAAAGAAGGTGTGTTCACACAGCATTAAAAGGTTATGTCGTAAAGCAGAATGTCGTAAACCAGGTGCGGAGAGGGGCCTGTTATGGGGAGGGGGTAACCGAGGGGGAGAGGGGGCTCAATCCGCGAGGCAGCGTTCAGACACAGTGCAAAAATCATGGCGGATGGCCCCAGGTGCCAGCGCAGAAAACAGACACAGCCACGACGCAACAACGGTGAGTCCCACGGGCTGAGATCAGGTCGCACACACAAGAACGGAAGGCGGAAAAGTTGTTTTCAAATTCCTCCAATTGTTTTTTTCCAACTTTGGATTAGTTTAATGAAGACTTATGAAGTTGTGTACTATGGGAGCGGGCTGGGCTGTCCCAGTGTGCTGCACCGTTATACCTGAGTCTGTCCGGAACCGTTATACAGAAGGACGCACGTCTCGTGCACCAGCTGCGTGTGCATTAAACTACATCGATTCAAGACACAATTAAGTATTTTAGCGTTTGCTTGATCAAAAATTTGTTACGTAGAGTGAATCAAACAGTGCTGCACTCATTCAAAACTAGAGACACAATGCTAAAGCATAAACTTTTATAGCATTCAAATGACGTCTCTGGGGATTCTTGACAGTTGCTGGTGCCATAAAGCCGTCAAAGTTTGCTCACAAGTCTAATAAAATACTTAAAAAGACAGTTCATCCCAAACATTCTGTTATCATTTTACATGTTGTTTCAAATCTATATCTCTAGGAAATGTTCAGCAGAATGACAGTCACAGTCACCATTCACTCTCATTGCAAAATATGTAATAAAAGTGAATGGTGACCAAAGGCAGTCAGAATATTCATTTTTGGGTGAACTATCCCTTTAAGAGCGTCCAGTCCTGAATCCTAAAGCGAGCCATCCTTAGCTGAATGTTATTTCTAGACTTTTCAAGAGAATATTTTTTTTATTTAAGTAATAGCAAACAACACTTTATTATTATTATTATTTAAACTTTTTTCTTTCTAATTTAATAAATAGCTTTTGCCATTTCATGTAAGAGCAAAAGTGTTGCATTCTGCAGAGAAATTGCCTACAATTCATCTGTGCTATTTTATATCAGATTTACTAAAGTAACCTTAAAAGTACATATTGCTTTGATCCACGTCTTATCTAAACATCCACGACCAACACTGAATAGATGCTGCTGACTTCTGCTTTGACGTTGCTTTCTCTTTAAATAACCTTTCCGGTAATCCGGTAATATAGTCCGCCGTGCAGTTATGAGCACCGTGCTACCTTTTCCTGTGCGTGCGTGAGACAACGAGCGCGGATCCGTTCGCGACGTAACACGCTCAGGAGCCGTCAACGTGTTTACCTGAACGGTGAGGAGACAACGGAGCGAGCCAATGTCCTCCTTTACCGTTCATCACCCTCCTCGCGTGTCCAGAGCCGTGATTGCCCAGACGGTGGAAGGGAATCGGTGTGTGAAACGCGATCTGCCCGAGCGAAGCGCGAGAGAGGCGCCCAGCGCACGCTACTACGGCAAATGGCAACTTGTGCAGGTAACGTTAGAGAGAGAAGATGGTGTTTGATTGCAGACGTGCATGTCGTCCGCATCGCTCACACTCATAACCGATTACCTTTTATTTGGCTTTGATCCACTATTGAGTGATATTTCGCTGTACGCTCGTTGCTAGAACGCAGGTTGTTTTGTTTATGTTTTTATTTTCGCGCAGGAGTCCAGTTTCAGCAGCCGTAAAGTGGTTGGGAACGAAAGATATAGCGCATACGGTGGTTGTTAGT
The DNA here is from genome assembly GCF_012432095.1 of Onychostoma macrolepis. Classification (NCBI taxonomy): domain Eukaryota; kingdom Metazoa; phylum Chordata; class Actinopteri; order Cypriniformes; family Cyprinidae; genus Onychostoma; species Onychostoma macrolepis. Next base: position 27,854,308 of record NC_081156.1, on the reverse strand, counting down.
GGTGCTTTCCGTCGTATTACTGGTCAGAAGTCAAACAGGTCGTTTTTTCCGTAAGGTAACGTTATTTCTGTAATGGCGGTGTGGACCGTTATTTGCTGCAGTGAGGGCGGGGCTGCTGCTCTCGTGTGTCGGAGACGAGCCAGGTAGGATAGGTGACGAAACACCTACATAGGTGCTTTCATTGGCTTTTTTTAGTAAGTGTGCTGTTTTAGCATTGTACATAAACGCGATTTAAGCTGTTTTATGAGGACTAATCTTTTAAAGCACACGTTCTTTGTACGGAAACAAAGGTAGTATTCAGGTCTAGAGAGGCGCTGATTCACTGTACCCGTCGTTACCGAGTGAATTCTCACAGTTTTGTCTCTGTTAAACGTGTTGTGGTCTGTTTCGGATGTTTCGTGTGATATGACTTAGTTATTAAATAATATAAGAATACACAGCGAATGGGGGTTTTTTTTGGCGCGGACGGATGTATTGTTTGATGAACGGCTGGTGTGACGTAAGCACTAGGAGGAGCGGTGATGCTGCCGTGACTTTTATTGCTCCTGCCGCCGACTCTCGCGCTTGACATGTTCACGAGACCTTAAGATCTCAGGGCGTTACAGCACGGAAATGAGGTCACACGGTCCTTTCGAGACTTGTTTTCATTGGTTCAGTTGCTCTGCCTCATGTTTGTAAGAGAAGTGTCACCACAAGTACTGTAGCATCAGTGCCATGTATGTTTATGTGTGCTTTATGCGTTGATTATCAGTCCTGTAGAATGTGTGAGTGAATGTTGGTAGGAAGCACATGGGATTACAAGTGTGTATTTTGCATTTTAGACTTCAATACACATCTCAAGTGAGATACAGAAAGACAAAAAATGGCAGACAGACAGTAGTTGCTTTTTGTAACTGGTATTTTCAAAGGAAGACATTAAGGTTGTGTTTTAAAAGGGGTCACTTGCTCATTCTTCCTGACCCTCAGTCAACCTTTGACCTTTAAAGCCACACATGTTAACATTTATCATTTCTGTCGGGTCAGAGTGATTCTCTTGTTTTAAGAATTCACTGTGTGTTTTATATTCTTCTTTTATTTTCTTAAGGACTATGTATGTGTGTGTGTGAGCATAAATAAATAAAACATTTACACACACACATATATATATATATATATATACACATACACACATATATATATACATACACATATACATACATACACACACACATATATATATATATACACACATATATACACACACACACACACATATATATATATATACACACATATATACACACACACACACATATATATATATATATATACACACATATATACACACACACACACACACATACATACATGCATATATATGGGTGTGTGTGTGTGTGTGTGTGTGTGTGTGTGAGCATAAATAAATAAAACATTTACACACACACATACATGCATATATATGGGTGTGTGTGTAAATTTATATTTCTAGTGTTAATGATAATTAAAACAATTCATATTCTTCCCTGGTAATAACATATCTAACCTTATTACACTTGTATAACTATACATTAATTGTACATGTACATACATAGATGTAATAAATATATAGATATAGTACTGTATATATGGGTGTGCGCGCGCATACAATATAAGAATATATAATAGTTTATTTTTTGCACAGATTTATTGTCAGATATTTTATCATTAACAATGCATAAAAATCTGAAATAGTTTTATGATAATTTTATGTCTTGTTAGTATTATTAACATGTTTCTGATAAAGTATGTCTACAGGCTGAAGTGAATTCAATTTTCTAAACAATGCAAAAAGCCCTAAATGTCAATTTACATTTATAACAATCAAGTATATTGTAATGCAGGAGTTAATGTGTGTTGTAAAGGTATGGTGTGAATGCATGTATGCATGGGACAAGCAAAGACAAAACGAACACCTGTAGTACTGAACTCCTCTCACACTTCCCTGTTGATGGAAAAGGGATACGGAGGGCATTAAAGAGCTTTTCACATTTCACTCGGTGTTTGTGGGGGGGCTTGTGACTGCTGAGCATCTCTTTTTGCATGCTAATCTCTCCCGGCGGTTTGCCGCCTCTTTGTACGGCAGGGGGAAAGTTTCTCAGGGTAAAGGGGAGGGCTTTTCTCTTTCTTTTTAGGGTGGGGAGGGTTGGAAGGGACTTGTGTTTGTGTAATAGAACGAAGCAGTGATATGTTGGTGAATGAGTTTACATGGATGAGAGGGAGAAAACGCACCGGTAGATGGTACAGTGTGTTTAATTGGTCTCAAGTGGCTCATATAGTGTGCATACCTGAAGGCTCTTATTAAAGGCTCTGGGAGAAACAGACATCTCAGGTGACCTTTGCTCCCAAGTTACTCTAAATTGATTATGTCCATACACGCACACAAACACACTACATTACATGCCATAGACATAGTGACGGCCATCTATCCCTCTCGTTCTCTCTATATACTGTACACAAACACAAACATTAAAATACATTTATGCAGTTGAGTACATGTTTACATGAATGTGCAAGATTTTTACATTTCACATTTTTTTTTTGGTGATTAAATTCACTAAAAGAAAAAGAGTAAGCCATTTCACATAATAGATATTTATATTTATTCCATTAGACAATTATATTACGTTATATGTACTGTAATTATGTGAGTAGTAGTAGCTTCTTTCATTATCTGTTGTTTGGGACAAATATATACATAGGCTATTATGCCATGGTCTGAATACTCGATTCTGATTGGCTGGCAGGTGTAGCTTCAGAAGTAGGGCTGGGTATCGATTCAGATGTCCCGATTTGATTCGATTTGCAAGCTTTCGATTCTTGATTTTTTTATTACATTCAGTGAATATAGTTTTAATACAAATGCAATTGATATTTCTAAAAAATGAACAGTAAACATCAGTTTACAAATGGTGAATTAATAAAAAGAATTTAAGAGCCACAGGCCTGTATTTTAAACCTATTCTTTTTTGTATAGGGTCCTTTTTTAAAACAAAAATAGGTCCCTATAAAATGCTCTTCTTAATTTTTCTGGTATTCAGATGAAGGCATAAAACATTAATTTACTTTATCCTAATCAAATTTATCAATTTATCCTAAAAATTAAACCCCTTTATTTTTTGGCAAACAAAGTGCTGCACAACAGAGGTTTACTGTTAAAATTAAAAAGAAAACAAATGTGATTATTCCTTTAAAATTAAAGATTTATTCATATTTATTATTAGTAGTAGCATTGTTGTTACACTGAGTCTTAAGACTGCTAAATAGTAATATTTCTGACACCGTTTCTGCACGTTAAACTAAACCTTTATTTTGACGGGTTGCCGTGAGGAACTTGCAGCTGCTGTGTATGTGATATGAAGGTAGATTTCTCAAATTAAACGGTACAATGCTAATGAGACTATCAGAGCAACTGGAGATGATATTCTTGTGTTTTATTGTCAAATAGTGAGACGGCAGAAGCTGAAAACACTGCTAGCGTCGTCCGCGCTTTAGTAAAGTTAAGTGTGTAGTAAACAAAATAGTGAGTCTGCTCCATCCGCTATTCATTCAGTGCAGAAATCGTGGTGCCTTATGCGTGATGTCAAATGCTTCCGCAGATTTGTAGTATTACTATAGAATTTTACCTGAGCATTGCACATCATGCATATTGCTCTGTTTTTGGTTCTTGTCAACAGTATCTCCACCATTATAAGCTCTGAATGAATGACGGGCTTTCTGTTGTAACATCGCACAAGGTAAATAAGAGGGTGACATCTAGTGGAGAAGGCTAATGATGAGATTCACATTAATCAGATCTTGTTTTAAATGTTTGCTGAAATAAATACAGGAAAAGATCGACAAAATTAAAAAAACAAAAAAAAAGTGTTATCTTGTATGTATATATTTATATAAATTCTGAAAGGAGTTTATAAACTTAGGAGGCAAAAAGCGTATGCAAACTTGTGCACTCAACCATGTATAAACATACATATGCTGCTTGTATAAACATAAAAGAGCAAGATTATCAGGTATCAGTTGAAAACATACTGTTCAAATGTTAAATGTTTTTAAAAGAAATCTCTTATGCACAACAAGGTTGCATTTATCTGATCAAAAATACAGTAAAACAGTAATATTGTCAAACATTGCAATTTGTAATATATTTTAAAACAATTTATTTCTGATGACAAAGCTGAATTTTCAGCATCATTACTCTAGTTTTAAGTGTCACATGATCCTTCAGTTATCATTCTAATATGCTGATTTGCTGCTCAAAAAAACATTATTATCAATGTTGAAAACAGTTGTGCTGATTAATATTTTTGAGAAAACTGACTGAATAGAAAGTTCAAAGAATAGAAAGTTCTGCCTATATATACAGACAGACGTCTTGGGCCATTGTCTTGTATCTTGCTTTAAAAAAATATATGAAACAAATTCATATATTTCAAATTCATTGAAAAGGTTCATGCTTTTCTATGCGCTCAGTTGTTTAATTTGTGTTTTCAGTTGCTTATCCTTCAGAATATCAGGTGTTCCTATTTTAAACTGTATTCTCTTACATGAAGTCAGAGTTTCTGTGCACGCGGGCGTGTGTGTGTGTGTGTGTGTGTGTGTGTATGGTGGCAGGTGCACTCTATAACAAGCCAAATCACCTCATCCCAGGAAATGTCACATGAAATGGAAGTTGCCATGGTGACCTGATTGTGTTGATTATGAGGTCACACTGACACCGTTCTATCTACCAGCACTGTCTGCCGCTCAGGTGCTGCACTATAAACACACCCAAAAAGACGGCACAAGCGTGTGTGTCCTTTAACGTGCACCCAAAAATATAAAACATCTTGTCATCATTTACTCACCCTCACGTCATTCCAAAACCTCTATGATTTCCATTCTGTGGAACACAAAAGGAGATGTTCTGAAGAATGTTCACGCTGCTTGTTTCCAAACAGTCAAAAAGTGAAAGTATAAGGAGTCCAGAAACAGTCAGGCTCCAAAAGAGACACAAAAATCAGTATATAACTCATGCACTTCTGATAGTAGCTTTGTGTGAAGAACAGGCAGAAATTTAGCTGTAATGGACAGTGTTTCCTCTAGGATTTGTTCCAGCTGTGGTGTCAGGACTATTTCCCATGGACCACGCCCCCTTCCCACCCAAGAATCACGTGCACTCAGAATTGAATTTATTATAACTAAAAAAGACAAGTAAATAGTAAATAATAAAATGTGAACGAATAAATTAATGACAATCAATAGCACAAACAAATACAATAAGATACAAATTAAATTTGTAATCTATTCAACTGTAAAATAACACTGGATAGTTTTCACTGTATAAATAGACAGTAATGACAGAGAGCAGCAGGTTTATTTAGGCTGCTGTCTCTTTAAGACCTCGTGCACGAATCTAATATACTGTTACACAGGGTTCTATGCTTACTTTTCTTTTTAGGAGTGCTTGTCCTCCTAATTTAAAAAAAAGGAGCACCTTCTGATCAATAAAATTAGCCTTCCTAATACGAGGTGATATTTGACTCAAAGTGATTTACAGGGGCATTTTCTTTTTACCTTTGTAATGGCATTTTTCTAATTACACTAAAAGCATGTCAAATTCAAAAAATTATATTTATAAGCTTTTTAAAATGTCTAATTTAAACAATATAATAAATAGAATAAGACAAATAAGTTAGCAATCATATGAAATTGGTATTAATAAAAATTCATTTGTACTACAGAGGTGGCACAATTTGCACAAACGAACACAAAAGTGACTTGTAGGTACGTTTAATGAGGCTCAGAGTTGGCATGAGTGCAATTAAATTCATAAATTCACGTTAATGTTAACATTAATGTTTTAAATAAAATGTTGAAGATAGAAATATTAAATGATTTAAATAACTGAAATTATACGTTAAAAATTAAACAAACCACCAGCAGGTGTCGGCAAGTCACTGATTTTATCACTGAATCATTCATTCAGTTGATTCGTTCGAACAGCTGATTCATTCAGGAATGAAGCAAGTGACTGTCTTTATGAATGAGTAATCATGAATCACTGACTCACTAGATTCGTTTAAACACGCAGTTCATTCATGAATGAAACACCGCTGTGTTTGCTTTTAGAGATGCGCAGATCAGCTGTTACTTTATTTGGAACTATTTTCCTTGATGAAATGGCTCAAAATCAGGCAGTAGTGTTATATTCAGACAACGTAAGTCACAAAATATTAACTTCTTGTTTATTGAACTGTTGTATTATATCAATATAATCAATATCATGCAGGATACAAATGCACACTTCATAAGATCTCACAACTGGATCAGACTAAGTTTGCAAGGTTTGTGAAATTAAATGTTCATTAGTCATTCAAAGATCTGTTTAAATGATATAAATGCATATTTGCTGAATGCTGACGGCAAACAAGAAAGTATTATAATATTTGCCTTTCTATTACTAATAATATAAAAGCAATCGTTATAATACTTTTTGTATACATTTTAAGTCCTTTGTTTAACCGTTCTGTCTGATTATTAGACAGACTTCTATCCATATTAGACAGAACTATTAACGAAAACCGCAAACAAGAGGGAGAATGTGAGCGCTGTGTGCTCAGGCGCTGCTGTTCTCAGCACCGTCAAAATAAACGTCCCGCCTCAAACACATCAGCCAAACAGGAAAACTTCGCTCGGCCGATATATCGGTCGACCACTACTCTGATTATTGCGCATCTGCTAAATAGCTAAATACTGTGATTTCAGCTGTCCACTGAATGGGCCAGATATTCAGCAGCGAACGTAGAAGGTTCTTGAATGATTTTTCCATCTGTAGGGCAGAAATTCATAATTTTCAGTTCTGGCATGCACAGGTATGTGAAATGACTTTGTGCAGGTCATTTAAAGGAACAGAAACCTTAAACAGGAACAATTTTTTTTTTGCATAATCAGATCACTTTTACGTCACTTCCTGTTGACATCCTCTAATTCAGAAGAAGAAACTGGATGAGTTCTTTAGAAACCAAGCATGTTTGAATCTGTGTGTATTAAAAAAAACACAAATTTGACATGCACATCTGGAAGTATTCTTCATATCCTAACATGTGTGCACAAGCACACACACACTCACATCACAGATGAGTTTTCCAGTAGCTCATATGCTTGTGCACAATTGAAAGGAATTATAAAACCAGTGCTGCTCTCAGATTTAGAGAGAGAATCCATATGTCAAAATCTGTGATGACATACTATTAAAAACATTTTATACTTGTGTTTCTGATGTCATCACACAGCAGGTAAAAAGCTTTTCTAGGCTGCAGGAAACTGATCTAAAATTAGCTGAATTTCACTTCCTGTCTTCAGGGCACAGATCATACCTTGTTATTGTATGTGTTCACATGTTTGAACCCTCTGTTATGCCAAAAATCACAGCTGCTACTAATTACAGACACGTCACCGCTTGAACAGAACAAACAAGTGTCCTGTTTGCAATCACATGCACATGTGATTTAACAACATCAAACATGGCCATTAGTGCAAAAAGAGTATGATATCTGTTCATTTGGGAACATCTGTGATCCTGAACTAAACAGGTCATTCTCCGTCTCTCATGCAGTGAGGAGTTTTAGCAGTGTGCCGGAGGCGACCTCAGATTCAGACGATGAAGACAAACTGCACATTGTAGAGGAGGACAGTATTGCTGACGATCCTGACCAAAAGTCCTCAGTATTTCAGCTCAAAGCAGCACGGCAGCTCTCGGACACATGCACACAGGACGGTGAGTAAAACTATAAGAGATTATTAACTTAGTGCATTTTATGTATTTATTTTGGTTAGTTCTGAGCAGAAACAGTGAAGCCTTGAAATAAACCATGTAAACATTTGTGTATTAGACAAAGTTGCAAGAATTAGAGTGACTAATGTTTTACATATAACACATCTTATCACAGAATGGCTTTTGTGGTGCAGAGTCTAGTACAGCTGTTGCACTCATCCCTCACAAGTGTGCAGGATTGAGGACAGAAGTGGCGTTTCTGAAAGTTTATTGTAAAAACAATTCTTTGGTTCATGATCAGAACAAACTATAAATGTTAACTGGTTACTAGCATTAAAAATACTTCGAAACAATTGAAAAGTATTTACATTTTGTATTACATTCGGCAAAAAAATGTTATTTTTGGGGTTCCATCCCTTGAACTGTTTCTAAACAATAGGAGCAAAATTTAAAACAAAAATGAATGTCATAAATCCTATTTTAATAATAAATTGATTTTATCAAAACATTGAGGTAATTAGATTTTTCTTTATTTCTTTCAACAGATGGCAGCCTGGGGCCAGATGCTTTAATACAAGAAATAAGGGTCAAAGGTCAGTTTAGTGCAACACAGACCTCTTATATATTTTTTCTTTTTAATTTATTTCTTAGGCTTTTTCCCAGTATAAAGGCTGTAATACGCTACATAAGTTTTGCCCAGATATGCAGTCTGGGGGAGCGGGGGTTTGGTTTGGGGAGGTATCAATGTTTGCCCAACAGATTTTGGGCAATTCAACTTGACAGATTTCACAAAAATGCGTAGTGTTGGATGGGCATGGAGATTTTTGAGTTTCAGAATTTTTCATCCAGTCAGAAGATATCAAATGTGTTTGATGTTTTGAGCTGATTTTAGAACACATTGTTTTCACTTCCCAGCAATGAAGTGCATGTTTCTGCTTGAGCTTGTTGTGCCTGGAATGACTTAAAAGTCTCTTAGTGTTTGCTCCTCAGTCTTTTAGTGTATGATGCCCAGTTTTTCCTTTGTAACTATTTACAAAGTCTGCATGAGTTTGATGCCTTGTGCTTTAAAATCTGATCAGATTTTAAAAGTTGTGTACTATATTCCACTTTAAGACAGGACATTCAGACACGGAACAAAAAACACCAGGGAGTTTTAGATTTAACACCCAAGTTTTCAGTTTCACTGAAGTTGCTGAGAACTGGGGAAGGCTTGGCTTCTTACTCTACTTAGGCCTGCTTGTCATGGAAAGTCAAAGAGCTTGAAATTACTTTTGTGAAGGGAAAAATAGTTGAACTGACATGTCTGTGAGAGTGTGTTAGTTGTAGGATGGCTGGATCAGGTGTATGTGAGCTCGTTCCTCTCTCAGGTCGTTATTCATTCGTAATACGTCACCTGGTCCTTAAGGGCCTGCATAGCACACAGGCGTGGGCCATACTGGCCCACTTCCCGGTCAAATATAATAACACTAGTTTTATAAGACTGCTACATTACCACCTAACCCAAAAATTTTGGTGTCTGTGTGTAGGTTAATCTGTTTCGATTAAATACTATGTGTGTTTCACTAAACGAGGCTGCAGTTAGGTTGTTTTTTTGGTATATCAGTACGTGTATGTTTCAACCCAAAAGGCAAAGGAGTTGCACAGGCAACAGCGAAAAAACATGTTGTGATTTTTTTAGTTGTCTGTACTCTCTGACTTCAGCTTCTTCCCTAACCAGACAAATAACCTGACTTGAGTATTATATTATAATCGCCACCGTGGGCAGATTTGGAGAAAAGAGTGAGAAGTAAAACACCTTAATATAGTAGTATTGCTTATTTCCCAGGTGTTCACATTATTTTGACCAACACCTGTATTTCATGCTGGAGCAGAAGCTGAGAAAATTTGCCTGTGTTCTAATTTGCCTGTGTGTGTTTGAAAGAGGAGTGTGTCACTGATGAGGAAGATGGTGCTGACGATGAAGTGGCCGGTGAGGAAAAGCAGACGGAAGCAGAGCATATTTACTCAGACGCCCCAGAGGAGCATCAGAGCACGCCAGAGCGAGGGGTTCACGATGAGAACGGTAGCCACCACGTTTTTTTTTTTTTTTTGTCTTTCCTTTAGTTGCTTTTTTTGCTACAGTTTAATTATGCATCTGTCTGTCAGGTACTCCTGACGCATTCTCGCAGCTGCACACCTGTCCGCACTGTTCCCGCGGTTACAAGCGTCACACGTCGCTGAAGGAGCACATTAAACTACGCCATGAAAAGAGCGAGGACAATTACTGCTGCTCTCTCTGTAGCTACACCTTCACCTACCGGACGCAGCTCGTCCGTCACATGACCGCACACAGACACATCCGGGAGCAGGTACAGCGCTGCACTCACACCTTCATGATGTTCACACCTCTGTGGAGGAAATCACACAGAGCTTTTGTTCACAGTCACATGTTGACTCAAGCGCTTTCAAACAATCGTCTTTTCCTGTCTCTCTCTTTTCTCAGCGGACTATTTCTCAGTCAGGCGGAAACAGAAAGTTCAAGTGTACAGAATGCTCCAAGGCCTTCAAATACAAACATCACCTGAAGGAGCACCTACGCATACACAGCGGTCAGTGAAGTACAGAAATGATTCTGGCCGTGGATGTAACTCTAGTTAATGTCTTTGTAAACTCAGAATGAAAATTCTGTCATTTACTCACCTTCAAGTTGTTCCAAACCTATATAAATGTCTTTCTTCTACTGAAAACAAAGATGATATTTTGAAAAATGTTTGTCTCCACTGACTTTCATGGTATTTTTCCATACTATGGAAGTCAAGGGGACCAGCAACTCTTTGGTTACCAACATCCTTGTAAATATCTTCTTTTGCGTTCAGCAGAAGAAATAAACTGAGACAGGTTTGGAACAACTTGAAACAGAGTAAATTACAGGATTTTCATTTTCTACTTTTAACCTTGTTAGTTTTTATTTTTAACATCGCTTGTAACCCTAGATTATAAAACCCTGCATCACAGAAGGGTTAGCCCTGCATTTTGCTAAGTGTATACAGTAAACAAGAATTGTTAAGCAACACACCACCCATCATGAACCGAACAAAACTTAACTCATTAAATATTCATGAGCTTTGTACAGTCGCAGACACGTTCACGCTTTCATTTCAGTGTCTGAGGGAAACACCAGGAAATGGCAACAGCAAGTATGTTTTCCGGAGTGCAGAGACAGTATTATTTTTTTAGTATGTTTTGAAAAACTAAAGAAAAAAAATGGAAACTTGTTTGCACAGATTTTTATAAAAAAGAAGAAAAAAAAAGAGGTAGTTGTAAGAATGTATAAAACAATTTTTTTTTTTTAAAGTTACATTGTGAGATAAAATTGCAATTGTGAGATATACAATTTCCTTAAGCTTCTATAATAACCTTTTATTTTTACAAATGTACAGTGTACAATTTCAAAGAGTAGACTACGTAAAATTATTATTATATTAAGAATATCTATTATATTTACATTTTATTATGCAAATTTGAACAATATAAAACATATCCCATTAAGCTGCTTTAATAAATAGCAATTGATATTTGAACTTTATTTGTAAGCACTGAGCACTTTATAATATATATTCAATAGTGTACAAAAGTTGGGGGTTTGTGGGATTTTTTTAATGTTTAAAAAAAAAAAATATTGAAATATTTGTGTATTTAAAATGTTTTCTATTTTAATATATTTTAAAATGGAATTTATTCCTGTGAAGTCAAAGATGAATTTTCAGCAGCCATTACTCCAGTTTCACATTATCACATTATTATTTTAATATGCTAATTTGATGCTCACGAAACATTTCTTATTATTATCAATGTTGAAAAGAGTTGAGCTAAGTTTTTGTGGAAACTGAGATACATTCATTTAATGCAACCTTTAATGCAAACCTGAATAAAAGTATTAATTTCTTTCAAAAGTCGACTGACCCCAACTACCTATACTATATATACTACATATACTTAGAAGTTATAAGCTTCTTTCTCTCTGTGTTTATCCAGGTGAGAAGCCGTATGAGTGCTCTAATTGTCGAAAGCGTTTCTCACACTCTGGGTCCTACAGCTCTCACATCAGCAGTAAGAAGTGTGCGAGCGTGATCCCTGCGGTCAACGGCCTGCCTCGTACACCTGGAGTGAAAACGGCTCTTACTGTTTCTCGCCCTACACACATCCTTCTGAGAGAGAAGGTGGACATTACCAACAAACCTCTGCAAGAGCAGCTCCCCCTGAAACAGATCAAACAGGAGCCTATCGAACAGCAACCCAAACCTGCGCCAGCAACACCTACGATAGCCACCACCACTACCAATGGAGTCGTGGCTCCGCAAGGCGTTGTCCAAACACTGGTCCTGCCCACTGTCGGGCTTGTCCAGCCAATCAGCATCAATCTAAGTGACTTACAAAACGCTCTGAACGCGGCGATGGACGGTAATGTCATCAGACAGGTACTGACTTGCACCAATGCAAACGGAACGAGCACTAAAATCGTAGGTCAAGTGCCGGCGCAGCCGCAGGCACAAGCTGTCGTGTTGCAGCCACAGCAGGCGCAGCCGCAGGTGATATCCGCCATCTCATTGCCAGTTGTGGGACAAGATGGAAATGCCAAAATTATCATCAACTACAACCCCCAGCTGGACTCACAACTCAAGGCAGTAAAAATGAACACAACGCAGCCCACAGGGACGCAAACCGCTATAGCGCAAGCAAAATCTTCAGCGTCCAGTGTCGCACAGCCAAACGTGGTGCAGCTTCAGTCAGTACAGTCCAACTCGACTGAAACACAAACATCAGGGACACCGAAACCCACACAGGTAAACATCATTAAACCAGTCCAAACCGGAAACCTCAGCAAACCACCGTCTATCATCAAGATAACGCCTGCGCAGGCCGCCAGGTTGGTTCAAGCTCGGGCCGCACAACCAAAGCTCACCCAGCAAACTTTACTGCTGGTGAGAAGGGCGGATGGGACGCAGAGCCTTGTGGTTCGACAAATACCTGTTGCCAGTTCCAACACACAGAGCACTGAGACTAAATCAACCCCAGAGAAGACTACAAACACTCCTCCAGCAGAGAAGGAGACGACAACTGAAAAAACAGGTTCACTGGAGGATAAATGTGAAAAACAAAAACTGACCGCACCGCCAAAAATCATAATCAAATCTGAACCAGCCTCTCCGTCCGAGATTGAGCCCGAAATGCAGAGTGAAGATGACAACGAGATGCAAACAGATGAAAATAAAGGAGGGAAACAAACAACAGCGACAACTGAGCCAGTGGCACACTCTGGAACGGTTCACAGCGGCGTCGCCTGTGGAGACAACTTCCATAACTACGCGACCTGTCTGCTTTGCGACAGCTCCCCGAGCAAACGTAAGCCTTCAGACTGTCAAGACAGCGATGCCAAAGGGTCGCCCACAACTATCTCTCTCTCCTCTCTACTGGATAAGGATAAGAGTGGAGCAGCAGAACGCCTCCTTCCTCTTCTGAAGGCCTACAGTCAGAACCCAGATCCTAGTGAGGAGCAGCTGTCTCAGGTGGCCAAGACAGTCAAGCTACCTCTAGAGGCGGTCAGCAAGTGGTACCAGAAGATGCGCTCCAAAAAGATATTGCTCCAGGCTGCAGGCAACCTGAAAAACAACCAAGAGGTAAGTACAAAACATTTTATATAATGGTAAAATAGGGCTGTAACAATTCTGAATTTCGTCTTTTCTGACAATAAATACCATTCATTGCATAATTAAGTAAAAGCTTAACGCAGACACACCTTAAAAAGTAATTTATTCTTATTTAACGTGGATTCATGATAAAATGTTAGGATTTTTAGGAAGCGGTTTGGACTTTCTTTAAAATTCTGAAAGGTTATGACATTTTAAATGCCAAATAAAATATTTACAAATAAAGATATATACTGTGTATACACCATGTACACACAACCGTTCAATTTATTTAAATAATCAAATTCATTTATTAATCTTAGTTAATGATAATTTCAGCATTTATTAATGCATTATTAAAAATCACAAGTTGTGTTTGTTAACATTAGTTAGTTAATGCACTGTGAACTAACAAGAATAAGCAATGAACGACTGGATTTTCATTAACTAACATTAACAAAGATTAATAAACAGTGTAAGAAATCCATTGTTCATTGTTTGTTCATGTTAGTTAAAGGGGTCATATGATGCGATTTTCAAGTTTTCCTTTCTCTTTGGAGTGTTACAAGCTGTTTGTGCATAGATAAGATCCCTGAAGTTGCAAAGACTAAAGTCTCAAAACCAAAGAGATATTCTTTATAAAAATTAAGACTGTCCTGGAGACGTTGTGTTTCGTTGTGAAAGCGAAACTACTTTGTTTGGGCTTCCAAAAGAGGACACAACTAGAAATCAGTGGTTAAGTTGTATTTACAACACCGTTCCAGAACAGTTCAACCCAAATATTCGAGTGTGTGCAGCGCATTTTACGGAGGACTATTTCCTGAACCTGAGAGAGTAGCCTACAATGCTGGCTTGCGCAAAGGCTGTTTCTATAAAGTGGGGCAATTCCAACTTTGCAAGCACAGTCTGGCGCTTCTGACACACAGCCTTTAAGTACGTTTCTGCTACTGACTATTCAAACGCGAGTTTTGAGCAGTGTAGAGTAGTGCTTGTTTGCCGTTTCTACAATCACAAATGCAGACATGGTAATGTTTACGTGGCGCGATGCGCAAAAAGACAGTATAAGTCATTATAATCAGTAATTATGTCCCCACTGGGTGCAACGAATGCCTCGTTTGTAATGGGTTTTATTGTTTTTGTGTCGTCGCGCCGGGACACGGCATCACAATACGGTAAGGGGCGTAACATTTCCGTCTCACGCTTGAGGTATTCGGCCAATCACAATGCACTGGATAGCTGGCCAATCAGAGCATGCCTCGCTTCTCAGAACGATGAGCTTTGTAAAAATCAACGCGTTTCAGAAAGGCGGGGCATAGAGGAGCAACAATAATGTACAGTATGTGGAATATGATGTGTTTTTTGAACTTTAAACCCGCATAAACACATTGCATTACACCAAATACACAAAATAATGTTCTCTTTAGCAACGTCATATGACCCCTTTGATACATTAACAAATGACACGTTATTGTAAAGTGTTACCACATTTTCTTAAGGTTGTCTTTAATGATGCTTTTGAAAATGAATGGGTTTTTCCTAAACACATTAATAACGTCTTGCTTCTGTATCTAAGAAAACTACACCATCTCCTACACCTGAAGGAATGAACCCCACTCAAGCCACCTGCACTCCCAATCAACCCCCTGATGACACCTCAGCGGACACCCAAAATGGAAGCGCCGCTTCACCTGCCTCCCCTCCAGCCAGTGTCTCCACCGATGATCTCGTCATTGTCAAGACAGAAGATGTAGAGGAGGAGCTGCAGTGTGAACCTCTAGATCTCTCACTCCCAAAATCCAGCTCCACTCAAGCTAGCACCACCACTAAACTGCCGGTCTCCACCCAAAAGGAACCGCTTAACCTCACCTGCCTTAAGAAGCAACCGTTGCCAGGCAACACCATCTATGTGACGCAGGCCAGCACGGGTCAATTAAACATTTTGACAGCATCATTGCCAACGCTGGTTGCCATAGCAGAGCCAGGTGGTGTTCCGTGCATCGGCACGGCAATATCCGGTAACAAACGAACCATCCTCATCCCCCAGCTCACCTACACCTACACCACCAGCCCCAGTGTCAAAACACCCGACAAGTCTTTGACAGACACAAAGGGGACGGTGATACTCAACAACTGTCCGGTAAGCACAACAAATACACACAAACGTTAGGTTCAGCACATGCTTTTCATGATGATGTTGTTCTGGACTCATTTGCTCCGTCTTTCTGTCCCTCAGAAGGTGGCGGACACGGCTTCAGACTGTGTGTCAGAGGACCAGAACGATGAAGATTCGCCTCTAATGAAGAAGAAAAGGAAGACTGTCGGTGGCCTGTATGCCTGCGATCTGTGTGACAAAATCTTCCAGAAGAGCAGCTCACTGCTGCGACACAAGTATGAACACACAGGTATGGAAAAAATGCTCATGAATGACACAATTTACAGGAATTGGACACTTAAAATGTATTCATATTAGGTAATATTAGAAACCAAAATATACCTGTACATACCTCAGCTGGTGGTGCTTGCAAAGCCAAAGTGTTGGGTTTGATTTACAAAGAAAACATGCTGATATTGAAAAAAAAAAAAGAAAACGGGGGAGTAATTGAATTAATCAAGAGAGGGACAGGCCCTCAAATAACAAACAAAAAAATAAAATCAATATTATTAACAATATTATTATAAATATTGTTTAAAAAAATAAAAACAATAAATAAATAAATAAATTAAAAAGGAGAGGGACAGGACCTGAGATAACATAACAAAAAAAAATAATAATAATAATAATAATAAATAAAAAGTGACAAAACAAAACTTTATAACAGTTAGCTTTTCCTTAAGAAAAAAAGCAAAAAGATGAAAAAACCTTGCCTCCCTCTCTGTCCAAACACAAAGAAACAGAATAACAAATACCAGATCCATACAAAGCTCTCCATAATCAACATATTTAGGCAAGCTCAGTAAAACATTTTATGTAGCATCTGGCTTAGGAGAAGAGAGAGACTTTAGAAGCTTTTATCCTGTTCTGGTCACATAACACCAGTTTCACTATAGCAAGCAACACCTGTTTGCAATTAAGGTAGGAAGAAAAACATGAAACATATGGTGCAGTAGTGCCACCTACTGGTTACACATATCATTTGTTTGCAAATGCAACCAGGGAAGATATTAGCCAGGGTTTTCAACCAGGAGTCTGTGAATATTTAAAACATAAAATATAAGAATTTCATATATTCATATATATATATATATATAGATATAGATAGATAGAGAGATAGATATAATTCACATATACACACATACATATATACACATACACATAATATATGTATATATAATAAATATACACAGAACACACACATTATGTAAACAAAAACTTTTATTTTGGATGCGATTAATCATTTGACAGCACTAATATATTTCCATTTATTTTAGAAAGAAGTTGTATTACAATAGTAATATATTTTATATTGTCTCTTATCTTTTTGAAATCAAGTTTGAAACCCCTGATCTAATGCAGTGGCATTCATACATTTTGAAAGTGTCCCAAAACTTTTGCCTGCCACTGTACCTGTTAATATGTACTTCCTTTGTGCTAACCTCAACGTATTGCATCATCACCATTCCAGGTAAGCGCCCTCACGAGTGCGGCATCTGTAATAAAGCTTTCAAACACAAGCACCACCTGATCGAGCATACGCGACTACACTCCGGAGAGAAGCCCTACCAGTGTGACAAGTGCGGGAAACGATTCTCTCACTCAGGCTCTTATTCTCAGCACATGAACCACAGATACTCCTACTGCAAGAGAGACACTCATGAGCTGCCAGAGCAGGCCAGCACCTCCACTCCTCCCTCTCAGCTCGACTCAGATGAGAGAGAGAGTGACGGAGAGGAGGAAGAGGATTTATCAGCTCTGGACATGAGCGATATCAGAGTGGTGCAAGTGGGAGAGGATTACGAGGATGATGAGGAGAGCGGCGGAGAGGAAGAGCAGGACCGAGGACATGAGGAGCAAGAGACAGAGGAAGGAGGAATGGTGATGGAGGTGGAGCTTGGAGATACTGACACTTTGGAGGAGGAAACCGTGGAAACGGAGGATGTTATGGAGACGGAGGAGGACACAGTTCTCACAAATAATGAAGAAAACACAGAGATGGCAACCGAGGACTGAAGGATGAACGCTCTTTTTACAGTCACTCACATGGGATTAATGAAAGAGATGACGAGCTCTTCATCGTAAACTTACAGTCGTCGGTTGCAATGGAAACTGTGTCTCAGCTCTTTACTGTGGATAAAACCCAGGTGTGCCTGATTTACAATACAATATTTCCTTGTTTAAAAAAAAAAAAGGAGAAACAGAAACTCCAACTCAACTAGACTTCATAGGACTTCAAAGTTTCAGTTGTTTGGCTTTGTTCCGTTACTGAACCGCCCCTGGTATATCGATTTATCAGTGTTCACGTGTTTTTGTTGCTCTGTACAGTCAGATTTCTATACCTTTATATTTGCCAATGAAGTTTACGAAAATCAGTATTTTAAAGTTTTGAGAAACAAAACTAAATTCTGCACTGCAGGTATAACTGGTTTACTTACGGAGGGTGATTCTCATGAAAACTGTCAAGAAGGGTCATATTTCACTTGAAAAATCAAAAGGAAAATATTTTGCCTGATGACAATGAAGTCTATTTTTAAGACCATCACTTTAAAAACAATTGTAAATATACATTGATTTTAATTTATACCATAAAGTTTAATTCATGCTGATTTTAATTTAAAAGGAAAAAAAAACTTTGTGTCCAGACAGAATGGTTTCCATTACTGTGTTACAGTATTTTAAATCACATTACAGTAATGAAATCTTATTACGCTTAATTGTCAAAATCCAATGCAAAAATGCTCGTTTTTAAATTAGACTATTTTCTTAATGCAAAATATAATTTTTAACTTGATTTTTGGGGGGTGAAATATGACCTGGACATTTCTTTGTGAGATTAATCACAGATACTTAATGCCTCAAGTTTAAGACACCATTCAGTATTTTACTCGTGTTAATAAGGCAAGCTGTTGTTAGCATTGCCTCGTTTTCCCATCTGATTGTTTGTCTGCCTTATGAAGGAAATTAAATTGCACTTCACCATTAATAGCTCATTTATAAAAAGAAGAAAATTTAAATCATTAATTATGGAAATATTCATAGGAATGCTTGTTATCATTTAAAAAAAATTTATCGCTTTTTGATTAAATTTAAACTGGTCACTTGTAATGAACTACTCAACTGAATAATAATTCAAATCAAATTCGAATTCTATTTAAAAAAAAAAAAAAGACATTTTGTAATAAGCACTCCAAATATTTGTCGGCTACTGTAAAAAATGTTTTGAAAACATACTTTTCACGATCATGACACCACATGAAAACAAAAAAAACTTCAGGAAAAAAAGTGTCCACCTCAAAAGGCAGTTTCACCTGTTGTTTCATTCATCTTTGTGTGGCTTTATGTTGTAGTGTGTCAGGTTGTGTTCATAGGAGATGCTCTAAGGAACTGCACACCCACAGCCTTATGCAAGACCGCCAAGCTGTAAGTGCCATTCACAAACATTAACACAGTGCTCCACAGTCACACCGGACAATCTAGACTTCAGCCAACTAAAGATACATAAAATGTCCACACTGCTCAAGGACCCAACCCAACAGATAAATTTGACAAATTTACAGAAATATTCAAGTTTGTAACACTGCCCTCATTTGTAATCAGATGGCACACTGTCAAGCTGTTATAACTCATGCTGGTTTTCAGTGTTTAGAAAAGTTGTTTTCTCTCTCTTAGCCCACCTTTTGTATTGCCAGAAAAAAGATAATACTACATATGTAGAATTATACAATAACCTAAAACAAATAGCCAAACCAAGTAATGAATACAAACCAATTAGAAGCAGGTTAAGGATTATTTGATGAATGATGATGAAAGAAATATACTTGAAAGAAATGTATGAACCATAGGATTGTATATGAGAGCACGACCCATAATCATCAGCACGCGTTCTCTGTTATTAAGATTTCTAACGTGCACGGCCCTATAGATGAAACTAAATCTAGCATCCTGAAGTCATGCAGAAGGCAAATGTAATATGACTGTGAAGTGCACAAAGAAAGCAGCACTTTGGAAGAGGCGCATAGGATTAAAAATGTTTTAGTTGATTGTGTCTGAGCAGACCTTACAGTGTTATTAATTTCAATGTATTTCGAAATGTTTATTCTTTTTGTGTTTATGCATGTGTATATTGTGTATTACCATCAGTATTATTGTCACTGACAAATGTTTCATTTGTAGAACCTTTTTATATACGTCTTATTTTTGTATTGTTTTATTTATTGCGTGTGTAATACACAACACTGTAGTTTAACACAATGTATTTTAGAATTAATCTCAGTGCCACGAAGGAGGTTAAACCCTGATATACAGTATATAAAGCCGAACTTAACAGTATTAGTTTTATAATTTCAACTTATTTTTTAACTCTACCACAAAAAGTCAATCAGGCAGATATTTGCACCCATTGCTTCAGTTTTTCTGAAACCCTGACCCTTTTCCAACAGCTTCACAGTAATTAATAGTAAATGACCCTTAAACCTGTGATGAAGAGCATGAATTCATGTTGTTGTACTGGTGTTGAAATTGCCATTTTGGAACCAAAAGTAGTCAACCCATTTTGTCTGTTTGTTTTTATTTGTGCCAACTTTGCATTGTGTGTGTGTGTATGTCACATTTTCCATGAGGTGATAAACCTGTTTGTAGGATTTTTTTCTTCCTTTGTTTCCTTTTTTGATGCCCCATAAAATAAAATGAAGTGAAGCACCAGGTCATTTCTAAATGACTTATTCATTCTTCAACAAATTTTGTGAAAGCATGCTAATATTTAAGAATTTTCACACAACAGTGGGTATCCAAGATGTTTAGTGTTTCATTTAAAACTTTGACCTAAAAAAATTCAAGTAAACCTTAAAAAGCAAACGGAGTACGTGTTTAGCTCTGTTAAATGACATAGCATCCACTGTTTGTGAGGTTTTGTATCTAGAAATCCAGCAAAACATTAGGCTTAGGACAAACTCTACTATTGCAAAGACTTGCAAGAAAATGTATCCATTGGAATGGAGAGGAAATAGTTTGCAATTTCCACTTAAGAGTGAAATATGGGAGTATTAGAACAAGAAATCAGTGAACAAAATGTGTCAGACTAATTCCAGATTTTTTTCCTCATGGGGTCAGTCTGCATCTTTATCTATAAAAATATAAAGGAATATTCCAGGTCCAATCATTTAGATGAGTCCCTAAAAAAAAAAAAAAAAAACTAAAACAGCATTTATAGTAAAAACCTATAAGTCTGAACATTCCTTTATAAAGTGGCTGTGCTTTGATTAATCCATATAATATAAAATACACAAGAGTTGGTTTGTATACCAGTACTTAAATTATATATGAGAAGATTAAGAGAAACACATTAAAAACAAAAGCAGCGTTATTGTGATGTTTGCTGCCCCCTGGTGGAGGGGAGTAACAACACTCAATAAGGTGACCAATTTGCCTTGTCAATTTTATTTTGATCAAGACAAAGCTCTGCAATGTACAGCAGAACATTTGACGAATTACATTCAACAGCCATTTACCAAATAACCATATCTGAATTAATTCTCATTAAAACATTTTAATAAACCTGTCTCTATATTAATACAACAGTGGTGTCTTAACCTCCATGTGCTCTTTTTACTCATCACACACACATTTCAGTGTCTCTCTAAGGACCGAAGTGGACATATGCCCTCACACAGCCTGAAATATACTTGACATATATTTTCATAGCACAGAAATTTGTACATCCTTTGATATTGGATCAATAATCAGAAAATTGAGGCCAAGACTCAAACAAAAGATTGCGTATCCGAATCTTGAAAGTCTGCACAATAACTCCAGTGTTTCCCAGCAGTGGTCATCTCAGGGGTACAATCCATTTCCGTGAAAATAAAATGTTAGGATAGAATAAAATCCATGTCTTTCATGTCAGTCAATCAGTTGTGTTGTTCCAAACCATAATTACAGTATTACCAAGGAAAAACATGACGCAAAATGTAGTACTTGTAGTGAACGGAAATCTAAAATGAAGCATCAGATTTCTCCCATATGCAACACTGTTTTCAGTCGGACAGAAAACGTTCATATTTCAAGCCCTCGTTGCTCCAAATGAATCCAAAGATGGTCCAAAAATTGCATAGTCCAATAAATTTTGGTATATAAAAATAATACGACATCCAACCAAGAAAAAAAAGACGACTATAATTTAGTCCAATAAAGATATGAGAAAGGATTTGACTGTTTATGTTGTACCCAGAATGCTGTTTTTTTTTTTCTAATAAGGGTGCTCCTCTCATGTAAACGTACCAAATGTTATGCTCAGTGTTCAGACTGGCAGTCAATGGGCTGTTCGGTCTTCAGCAGTAACTGTGTCCCGTTGGGTTTGGTCAAAGGGCTCCTGTGCGTGTGACCTACCTGCCGAATATGGTCTCATATTCCATAAGAACGAGCTCAACGATCTGATTCTGGTAGACCATGTGCACAGCCATATTTGCCGTCTCCACCTCTGGGCGTAGGAGCGTCGGTCCGAACACGATAGCTACACTCTGCGTGGTCATCCTGTTCATGTCGACATGCTGGATTACTCTACAGAGAGAAAGTGTGTTTACAAATACACAAGAGCAGTTGACATGACATACACTTCCTGTAAAACTAATCAGAATTATAATTAATCGTTTACATTTATGTTTATGTGCTACAGTAAGTTGTTCTCTCCTTCTTTTATACTCACTTCTTCAAGTGTTTGAAGAGCGCCTGTATGGTGTCGTGGTTTGGCCGTGGCAATTGCTTCATCAGATCTTTAACCGCCTGAACTTTCTGCTTATAATCTGGCATTTCTACAAAGAAACACACATGAAAGTGCGAAACATCTCCCTCTAAACACCAGTGTTAAATATTGATCTCCACTCACTGATAGCGGTGATGAAGTTGTTGAAGAAAGCGTAGGGGAATAGAGGTTCTGGCAGCTCACGGAAAAACATCTTCAGGGCTCCAGTGGTCACGTGAATGTCCTCCCATTTACTGTCCCCTAAATCCACTTTCTCATCTGTATTTATGTACATCGAAGTGATCAAAATAATCATCTGTTTTTATCATACATATGAGTAATCTGTGACGTATAAATCAGTATGGGTGTAAAAGGTAAGAGGATGTACCGTGATTAACAGCAAATCTCAGTTTTTGTATGATGGCCAAATTTCCGCTGACTCTGTACAAACCATCCACTCCTAACCCTAGATGAGGTGAGAAAGAGACAAAAAAAAAATTACAAGCATTACAAAACATTGGAATGCATGTTAGCATGCAGTTCACAGCAGTGAGTATCAACTCATCCAGTTTCCATGCACATCAATATTGTGATATTAAGCAGTCATTTTACTATCATTGAGACATTATTTCTATATTTACTGTTTTCACTTTCATTTTAAAGTCATTATAAGTTTATTTAGTTTTAGTTATTTTACTTCAAATTAAACTAAAAACTGAGAAAAGTTGCCTTGGTAACTGCTGAAATAAAACACGTTTAATAATTTTTATATACTTTATTTCAGTTAATGTTTATTTCATTTTAAGTAATGAAAATATTAATTGTTATAGTTTTAGGTAACTATGACAAACCTTTTAAAAAAAAAATTGAAAATGTATATTATTTTTATTGACTGCACAACCTTTTTCCATTGTGTGGCGATGCTGTCTGGCATTTTTGAAGGTAAGAAATATTCAAGGCCTGTTTAATATTTTGTAAAAAGTAGTAATGAAACTAATAATAACTGAACATACTGTACAATCAATGACAGCACTAAATTATCCAGGAAATAACAGTGGGAAAGAAAGCAGATGTATAAAAATCATGTATACAGGAATATTAAGATGCTTACATGGAATTTGATGTGCATGTAACCTTAGTCAGTGACAAGGGTTGAAAATAGTAATTAAAGTTTTATTAAGCATAAACATTCAAAGCTGGGGTAAGATTAAATTTAAGATTTAGATGTCAATAATCAGCTGCACATGGGTGGAACAGAAGTGTACCGTTCTTCTCCACCTGCTCAATGCACAACGAGACAAAGTGAGGGACGGTGGTACATTCTCTCTGACAAAGACTGCTCAAACTGGAGCCAAACACCTGATCTACAGAGAGAGAAACAAACAATAAAACAGTCTTTGAATTTTACCAATAACTGTTCACACAGTTCTGTGTGTATATGTACATGCGGTACCTTTAATGTAACCCTTGTCTTTGACGGCCTGTAATGTGGGTCTGCCTGTGAGGAGCTTCATCAGCTTGGTCTTCTTCTTCTGTTCTGCATTATCCATGCTTACGGATTTCTTAATATCTAAAGCATTATGGAAAGAGAAGTCTATTTAAGGAATGGTACATAACTTCAGATACACTGGGCTGAATGATGTGAGTGGGCTGTATTATAAATAAATCACCTACTGCTGACTGTGTCATACATTTTTATTCTTATTAGAGTATTGTGTTGTTAGCTTAGCAATACACTAAACAGCTGCCTAGGTTTTGAAACAGTTCAACAGAATCATTCACATAGACACACACACACACCTCTGGACTTCTTGGAGTTTCTTTGCTCTTTTTCTTTGTCATGTTTCTCAGTGTCAGGAGATTCTGGCATGTCTTCTTCAATGGCCTCATCAGACTCCCAAGCCTGCAACACGAAACACACATACACGAATTCAGAATAATTAGAGGGCCGAGGTAATGCAAGTGAAGGCATATAGAAGAGTGATCTTACATATGCGTGTATGGCTTCAGTCAAAGCCTTGTGCCACTCATTGACGAGGCTCTCGTTATCTGACTGCAAGAGGAGCTCCATGGCCTGTCGAGTCTTCAGCTAGACACATGAACGCAGCAAATCAAACAGCAATATTTGTCACACAATTAACCATGTTTAGACATCAAGCTGTTCACCACAGCGTCAGCCAAGCTCTGTGCAAAAAGGACAGGATAATCCACTGCATTACCTTAATAACAGCTCAACATTCATATCTCTTTTAACCAAATCAAACAGAGAGAGAATTAGGTGAACCAACCAGCTCTTTACCTCTAGAACATGTTTCTTGCTGGATTTGTCTTTAGATGCCCAGTCCACTGAACCTCCTTTGACTTCCACACTAAACTCCAGCTTCTGGTCTCTTCCAAACTGTTGAGAAAGCATGAACACACAAACCAGACATATAAAACTGAGTATATCACATAGGCTACTGATGATTTTCTCCCAGCACTGAACTGTCACTCACCCAACCAGTCCCGCCCCCTTGGCCCTTATTAAATAGTAATGAAGAACCCTGCAAAACTGTCCAATAGGTGGTCCAGTTCTTCCTGTGGGCATGACAAACAAACAACAATATCAGCACGGCACGGTTAAGCATTTGTTTGCTCTGTCAAATGAATGAGAGCATTCCCTTTTACTTACCGGACCTTCTTTCCATGTTCAGTGATTTTAGTCATGTTTAAATTGCCACATTTCTCTGATGGCTAGAACAGAGAAACAGGTGTGAGAAGAGAGAAAGAAGACAAACCTAAATAAACAAACTACAACGAGAGTGATGAACAGCAAGCGGCCACAGAATCAACCCAGAACAGAGTTAGAAGAAACCTAAATTTGTCTAGTCGCAACAGAGATTGAACCACCATAAGAGAGAAGTGACCGTACATGAGCACAGTGATGGTTTAGGCCTGTTTGCAGTATGTTGTACTGAGCTATATTGCATTCCATACTTCAGTATTTAATAAGGAAGCAGCACAACAGACGCAACCAGTAAATCAAATCTTATAAAATCTGATTGGATGAGTTGCATTCAAATCACATTCAAATGTACACACACCTGTGATCACACATCAGTTTAATTCTGTTTCAATGCACAAAACTGACTTTATTTTTACATTATTGCTAATGTAATCACTTTTTAAACAGTTGTCATATCGCTATGGCATTCTAAATGCATGGATCCATTAGAGGTCGTCCAGTGATTTAACCATCCATAACCATTAAAGCACTCCAAGTCACATTGAGCATATCCAACACCCTTAAACCCTTAATGCTTGGGTTCTCATGGCTTATTGATTTATTATAAACCCACACCACAAGCACAGATAATAGCTCAGCATTAAGAGAGGAGTGAAAACCGGGCAGGGAAACAAAGACAAACAAAGGAGGACCAGGAGGAGAAAAGAGGGATGATGCTGATACTAACAGAGTTTGGGGGTTTAGGAGAGGAGGGACAGGAGGAGTCAGAGTCAGGTGAGCCAGTTTTGGTGTCCTACACAGGAAAACAACAAACCACATGACTTGTGTATAATTTTATCAACACCTGTAATAATCAGCAAAGTAATCCACAAATGTCAATAGTCATCAATCACCTATTCATGCGAATTAATAACGGCCAATATGTAATTCAGACAGCATTACATACACTACATACCTCCATTTCAGGGTAAGTCAGGATAGTCTATCTTTGCTGGAAGTCTTAAAGTAAAAATCACCCATTCTAAAACTAGACAGGACCAACTGATCATTTAATCAAAGCATGTGATTAATCACACAGGTTTAAAGCATTTTTCGAATCATTAAAGAGTTCATTCAAAAACATAAATTCTGTCATCAGCTCAACTTTATGCTGCTCAAAACCATCCACTGAAGACAAAAGGTTGTGAGCAACATCAGTGTGTGTACATGATGACAGTTGAAATTTAATAGTGAACGATTCCTTTAAGAATAATACATTCATGTGCAATTTCCCATGCAGTTCAAACACATATTGAACAGGATTTGTGCAGAAATCATTGCATATACTGAAATGAGTTGCAGTGGATGAGAGTGTACATGCAATCATCTCAGACGATGTGATTGGTTGCTGGGATATAGGGGTGAGGCAACACTGACTTGTGGCCTATAAGGGTGAGAGCGGAAGGTGCTTTTGCGGTGCGGGGGTAAGGTTCGCCGGTCCTTGATGGATTTCTGTTTTAACTTCAGTCAAACATAAAGCACATGTAAACATCACCCAAATCGGGATGGGAGTCATTCACATCACTATAACCAAAAGAACTGTGTTCATTTCAACCAGACCAGCATTTGACAGTGCTTGTAAATATAATCAGCCCCTAAGCAGTTTCAAGATGACACAATACCTCATGAAATATTTAAATCATAATCAACCTTTTAATGTATTTAAATTAAGTAAATAATAAAACATATATACTGATATTACCAGCAGAAGTTAGAAGCTTGTAGTAGAACTTGTAGAAGAAATAGAAGTAGCAGTTAGATAAACTAAAATATCAGCTGTTTCAGCTATCAGCTCACGCACTGGGTGAAACAAATCTTCAAATTATAATGAAAAATAAAAGTTTAACCACTAAATGAAGATAAAACCATCTTAAAACTGTGTTTGATTATTTGTGTCATTAATCTTGCCATCTGTATTGAATTTCAGTAGTTTCATTATGCATGTTGTCATCTCGTCTCATGTGCAATAGTATGATGCTTCTTTGTATGCATATGCATGTGTACCTTGTCATTGGACTCGTGTAAATATACGCTGTGTCTTGTCCTGATAGGAACTGAATCAGGCAGTCTCCGGTCAAGACTACGAGTTTTGTGCGCATCTCCTGGTAGCAGAGCTGAGTGGTTAGACTAAAATAGGTGGAACAAGAAGAGGCAAGATTATTAGGACTGGTAATGAGGTATGTCAGGGAAACGAATTGAAATACTCTCAAAATGTGTACATGCACACACAGACACACACTTTCAATTAAGCACTGCACAGGGCACTGAAACCAGGATTAGTAGGTTTTAATAAACCAAATTGAAAGGGATTTCCTGACTAGATATTTTAATGCTGATAAGCACCTGAATCTGTTGTCTCACCTGTGATTTGAGACCGATTTTAGGAAGCTCCCACTCAGATCTGGAGCCATCTGCACTGTAGTAATACAGCCGGCCTCGCTCGTCTGTGTGTCTCAACCACTATATACATATACAAAACAAAGCCTTGTAAGGCAGACTCTGATTCCTTTTCCTACACAAAAGCATATCTAAAGCCCTTCCACTATCTCCAACATTCAAGTACAATTGCCGCATTTCGCCTCCTATTGACAATCATGGTAAAATAAATGTATAAATATATAATCACAATTAACGTTTTAGTGCAAAAATATTTGTAATTCTCACCTTGCGCGCATAGTTTTGATTAAAATACAAGTGTTGTTGTTGAGTGGTTGCACTGCATATAGCCGTAAAAGTTCAAATATTTCATATACCGAAGCTTAAATTGGATTTGAAAATTTCACACACACATATTCCACACAGCTCATGTACTACTCTCCATTGGACTTCCAATCTGTTGGAAACTGTTTGTCGGAGACAGTATAAAAGGTGCCTTCACAGAATGCAACAGAAAGGAAGTTTTTAAAACGTAATGCATAAAAACGTAACACACATGACGAGGGGTTAAAAAAAAAAAAAACTGCATGCGTATGGCAGTAAAAAAAATTGTTTAAAACTCAACTAACAACTAATTTACAGCTTATTGAATGCACCAAATAAAGCAGTGCAAATAAAACCATCAAAAAAAAGTTCCATGACTTGTCGACTCTTCAAACACTGTGATCATCTCTAGATACACCGAATCAATGGTTAGGACAGGTCATGTTAACCATAGAAATGAGGAAGTGTGGCCATGTAATAAAAACAATAAACAAGCCAGGTGTTGATTAAAAATTTAGTAGTTTCCCCATTTGTGAGCTTAGTAAGACAAAAATTGTCAACCATGCAGCAACACACTGAGTTTGTCTTGGTACCTTCTCATTAGTATAGTCAGACACATAGAGAGTGTGTCCATGCTCATCCATTTCCTCAGACCAGCCTCTAGGGGGCGAACCGTACTGGCTGTCTGATTGGCTGCTAAGACAGTTTTCCTCCGATGACAATACCTTCACCCAGCCAAATCACACAAAAGCAAGACGAGTAGAAAGAAATATAGAGAGAAACAAAGTAAAAGAGTTAATTCAGAGAGGCAGACAAGGAAAAGAGAAATGAGAAATAAATCACCAGTCAGTCAATCAACCCTTCACCCACCAGATAAGAGAAAATCAATTACCCAGAATGCTTTGCATGCATATAAATATACAGCTTAGGTTGAGAAAGAGTTTAGATATCCCATCATGCATTTACCAAGACCACAACAGATATTTTGTCCCTGATGAAGCCAATACATGCGTGTGTTTATGCGTGCATGCATCACTGTCTGTCTGTGTTGAGTCTAATCTGAGGGTGTTGTGTGTGTACCTCAGTGTCAGTCATGTCTTGTTTCTCCTCTTTCCTGGTGAAAGAGGAGTCCCGTGCCCGTGGGGGTTTCCAGGTCCTCTCCTGCGTGCTGCGGTTGTAGTAGAAGTGTCTGCCATTCTGGTCTTTGTGAGTCTCCCAGTCTCCATTGGTGTTGAGCGGAGAGGAGGACGGCAGTGGAGGGGTGGAGGACTGAGAGATCTTCAGCTCCTGCAGGTTTGTGTAGACAGGAGAGTCAGGCCTGCCCTGCCCTGAACCTAAAGTCTGCATTAGAAGAGAGAGACAATCATTGTTAGAAATGGTTGTTTGATATAGGACAACTAATCAAAGTAAAACTAAAATCGTAAAAAGTTCGCGATTAAATACACTTACTAAACAAATTTAATGCAATGCATCAACAAAGGGGTTTTGTGGGCAGAGGAAGAGTTTACAGATTTTTTACCAGATCTGTAATAAGGAGCTAATTAAACTAGACACAGAAACACAGAAGGTCCAGAAAGTCTTAAGTCTTTAATTGGAGTGCCAAGCAACACCGTTTAAAAATGAAGGAATACAATCTACTATATATAGGGTGTAAATGGTGTAAAATGTTTGTCTTGACACATTTACTCTATTATTCTGCCCTCCAGTAGTGCAGTATGACATAACAGAGAATTGAAGATGGATAAAATCATCTTTTTCTGCTGCTTACAGGCTCAATTATTGTGACTTCATATGAAAATACAAGCTTAAACATGTTATTGTATAGAAAACTACAAACCATACTTGTGCAAATCATACTGACTTTGAAGTACAATTATACCCTAAAATGTATTACATGATATATCATGTACACACTTGATTTTTCTCCATGTCAAAGTTCCTGTTATCCAACCTGTTAAAGTTTCCGTTTTTCCAGATTTCTGACATATTTTCTCGTTTGAGCGAAGACCGAAAATGTGGTTTTATGGCATCTGTGGCAGCTCAACTTTCGATACATCCCTACTGCTCACAGGAACTGATTAGAATAGTATTTTCTTCATGAGGGACATTATGAGACTAGAACAATAGATAGAGTTACAGTCAGAGAGAGAAACAGAGGGGATAGATTAGAGAGAGAGAGCGAGACTGTCATTCATACCTGAAACTTATTTATAGAAGAACCTGCACAACCACATTCCAGATCCTTACAACACACACCTGAACTCACACTTACTTTACCACTAGGCCTCTCAACAAGATTAGATTAAAGGCATAAAAACAAAATAATCTGGATGAGGAATATGGCACAATAAAGCACACAGTACAGCAAAAAGTACTGAATGAAATGAGAAATCTCTAGTCCTACAAAATACTGAAACAGGGGGAGCTAAAGAGACATGGAGGAAGTGAACAACTGGGTTCAAACAGTGAACTCTACGGCTTGTCATTCAATCAAACCTGTTACACAACAGCCCCATGGGTAATTTAATTATGACTAAGCACATTAAACTAAGTGTGTGTGAGAGAGAAAGCTCTCTTGATATTTTTGCGAAGCTGTTGAAGGTTGTTTTTTTTATTAATTATAATGCAAGTGAAGTGAACCAGTCCAGTCATGGCTTCCAAAGCCAAAGAATCCCAGCATGCATCACTGCACCATCTGAAACAAGGTAATGAGCTCACATGAATATGTGCATGATGAACCTGGATGGCACTTAACAGTTTAAGCCACAGAGGATAATGTCATCAGATTAGAGATTTGGGCTAAAGCGCACCAACACAAGCTAATGGTGTGGTGTGATCAAACTCAGACTTTTAAGGTCAATGAGAGAGGAAAAAACATGGAGAACCAATATACATGGGCCAATATCCCCAAAATAATCATGTGATCACAATGATAAATGTAATGACTTCATATACAAGACTTCATCAACAACTGTACTGAAAATTAAAGTAATGGCAGTCTGTGTCAAAGAGAAAGATTCTTCATAGTTAACAATCATAAGCACTAATTTCAGGCTGCTGAGGCCAACAGGCTCATAGCAGTGATGATGTGCTGGCCAAAACGACGCCACAAAATCCATGTCAATTATCTTTGGCTCTTTAATTAAAGGTGCCATAGGTGATTGTCTTCAGAAACATTTTTTGTTATTCTGGTTGAAATTCTCTTCACATCCTGATAGCAATCATTAAGTTAAGTGATCTAAATGTATTTATCTGTATTTATATATTCTGTGGAAGGCGTTGGACCAAGAAATGTTCGTCCAATCAAAACATTCGGGCTGAGCGTTTTAATTGGCTTTCCTACCTGCCTGTCAACGTATGTATTTGCATACCACTGCACACCCTGTTCACGCAGACAGGATACGTCATCGGTGCGTTCACGCACGCTGTGCGGACAGTGCAAGAATGGCAGGCAAACATCAACAACCCGATCTTCCTTCCTGGTATTGTAGTACTTTTACTAACTGCGCTGTAAAGTTTTATCACCAGTGAATGACACATGATGTAGCCCAGCGGTTCCCAATTTGTGCCCCCCGCTCTGCATATTTTGCATGTCTCGTTTAGTGAACACACTCTGTTCAGATAACCAGCTCGTTAGAATTGAGCTCCGTGCATGAACTGTGTTCCGATTGACATGCTCCCTACACAGTGTTCATTGCATTCTACTCTCTGAGCAGGGAAATCCATTGAAGTTTATTTCACTTCGGAACATTCACTCACAGATTTGCGCTGCGCAGCGTCTTCACAGATGAAACTTACTAGAGAAGTGTTAAGTGTGACATAATATACCTCTGTAAATAAATACAATTTAAAATTCACGTCTCGCACACTTTAATTCCCTTTGTATGGAACATATGCTTTGAACTGGAATCATGGCGGAATATCTGGTGATGTCCACTTCGCAGGGCACTTATTACGGTCAAACAGAACAACCGTCGGATGTGATAAGATATACATATGAAAAGAGGATGGCGCGAGGACTGTAATTGGAAACCGTTGATGTAGCCTATTGTAGTAATTTAATGTTGTCTCTGGTATTCTGCTCTTTGAGCGTATGTGCGTTCAGGGGGCGTGGCTTTGGACAGCGATTGCAGGAAGGGTGGGACGTTCACTTTCAGTGCTATCAGGCTAAAGTTAGCATTTTCCGAGATCTCCTATTGCACCTTTAATACTAGTGTGCACTGAATAGTTTATCAAAATATGATACAACTTTCATTAAAGATAATCAATCACAGGTTAACAGCAAGTAGGTATCCTAAAATAAGTATTACATTTCCATAATTAATGAAAAACATTCAAGTAATAGTGAATGCTAACAATGTCACACAACTGAGAACTAATGGTAATACTGCTAGTAGCTAATCTCTCACTAAAACCGGACCCAGCCAATTACGCCGTCTCACATACGCTGTGAGTGGGATTATGTAATGGCTTGGAGAAAGAGAAAACAATTTAAAAAGGTTTGAGTCAAAATAAGTGTACAGCCTGGGGCAAATAAAACAAAAATCATCCAACTACTTTCCACAACGGAAACTCACCAATAAAGCATTTTTTTTTTTCCAAAGCGTTATTCATACACTGAATAACGATCAGGAGACAAAACATATGTATAACAATGACAACAATAGAAACCCAAACAAAACAAGCAATATATAAACACATATGATAACAAACACATCATAAGAATAGCACATCAAGAGAGAACCAAATTGTTGTTTAAACTTTAAAGAAATAGTTCACCCAAACAAAAAAAAGGATAGTCTAGTATCCAAAATATTGCTTTATCCAGTGTAAAATCTTCTCATCTGAATCAGGAGAAATATGCACAGATCAAGCTTCTGACTTCATAAGATGTTAATTGATTAACTGGAGTCGTGTGGATCATTGTGATGTATTTATCAGCAGTTTGAACTCTCATTCTGATTGCACCCATTCACTACAGAGGATTCACTGTTGAGCAAGTGAAGTAATGCTAAATTTGTCCAAATCTGTTAAGAAACAAACAAATCTACATCTTAAATGGCCTGAGTAGGAGTCAATTTTCAGCAAAATTTCATTTTCAGGAGAACTATGCCTTTAATTAACAAATCTGACCTGATAATTCCAAACCAAATTAGATATTAAAAGAGAAAGCTTGATGTTGAGAGATGTGTAGCTAGAGCCAGCAGGTGGCGCAGTACTGACCCTGTATGTGTGTGGATCGTCAAGATTGAGGGCTGAGGACTAGGCCTTCAGATGACATCAAGTATGACTCCTCACATGCCAATCAATGGGCCTTACATTACTTGAAGATTTGATTATGCCTTTCTAAAATTTGCCCATCACTGATTGGCTGATATCCCCACCCCTGTTCAAACGCTGATCTGTGTTTTTGTCTGATTCACTGAGGTCTTATCAATGTGAAGGTGTAGTCACCATCGGGAAGCACTTATGATGCATGAATGTATACTTTATTTGATCATTTACTAAAGAAAAAAAATTGACCCGTTTGATTTTACATGCAACAGCAAAGAAACCACATATATTATCTTCGTAGTATTTTACATATTACACATTAAATTCATACTGCAAATTCTTAGATTTAGAAGCTTTAAGTGAACATTTTATGATTTATTTATAATTGGAGCCAAAAGAAGAATAGGACACAGCACTGAATTGTGTGTATACGAGCGAGTAGAAGACTGCTGGAATGAGGAAGCATATGTGAAGTTGCAGCGTGTCAGAACAGAATCCCTGGAAAGCAGAAGAGAGCAAAGCTAACTCCGTTTCTCCCTCTCGTTACCTCTAACTACCTTTCGTAACCCCCACTTCTTTCTCTACCTCTATATAAAGAAAAACTCCCTCTATTTCTCTTTCTATACCTCTATAACTCCCTCTCTTAGCCTTTCTAACCCATATTCTAACTCTTACTGCTATTACAAATGTGTATATTTGTTCTGCTAAAGCATTTATAGCTAAGCTGAAGAAACAAAAGGGAAATTAAATTAGGAAAAACAAAAAATGCTAAATATGTAATATATACAGTGATTGACAAAAAGAGTTAATGGGTGACTTAAAAAACTGTTAGAAATAAACAAATAAAAACAGAATCATATTAAAATAAGATCATTTTGAAATTTAAGACTCATTCTTCCATTATTTCAACTTCACATTGTCATCATTTCCCCCTTATTCCAATCCACGACTCTGTCTCTGACATGAGGAGACTCCACACCTCAAATCAGCAGAACACTGTGTGCCAACATGCCCTAAAGACACAGACGTACGTGTTTCTGTGCTGCGCTCTAATAGGCATGCACCAAAAACACAGAAGAATGAGGGAATCGAGAAAGAAATGTTCAAAAGAAAAAAACGCAACAAGGGAGAGAGAAGAGAGAGTAAAGATGGAAGAAAAGCATTTGAATAACACCCTCAAAATACAGTAAAACAAAGTCTAAATCACACTGAAATATCTACAGCCAGTCCAGCCTCAGTGCAAACCAAAGCATCCAAGAATGTATCAACAGGAGGAGGAGACATAATCTGTTAATCTTATAGTGTCTTGAGTTGCTCCTCTTATTCGGTCACATAAGGGTACTCTCTGGGTAACAAATGCAAAGATTTCTTATGGTTTTGCTGTATATAAATAAACCCTCTGCGATCATTTATAGACCACACAGACACACACACACATCCACTCAATCACTACTGACCAGCCCTAGAAAACTCCTCGCCTTATGAAAAGTAATCCTGCATTTGTGTGTGTCCTCTGTGCCAAGAATGATGGGACAGATTATGCCGTGCAATCCTCCTTATAGTGACCCTTGAAGCTAACCAGCACTCGAAGAATGAGAAAATGACCTTTGAACCTAAACAGCACTTGAGTATGCAAGTTTGTGCTGAATATGAAAATATGTACTGTCGCCTTGGGAGCAGCAAGCTTTGAGGTCAGGTTAAAATCAGAGAGAATGCACTGAAAATATAGCCCAGGGTACACCACGTGAAAACCCTTGGGCAAGACGTTCTACAATACTTGATGACGTCATAAAACACACCCTGTTGCCACAAAAACAAGGAGTGCAAAGCGGATATAGACGAACGAAACTCTTATTCTGGCCAGTATACCAAGTCAATATAACAATAACAGACAAGCACATAAAGTGCTAGCTCAAGAAATGTTGGAGCAGGCAAACAGCTGCACAGACAACACTCGAGGAAACAACAAAAAAAGCAAGTGGACTTTGTGGTCAAATTGTGTGTTTTCATTCAAAATTAAATACTAACAAAGTCTCTTGCAGGGCAAGTCAGTTCGTTCATTGGCCATCTTAGAAAAACATTTGTGCAGCTGTTTTCAGCCAGACAAGTACAGCTCATATCTAATTGAATCTAATTCAATTTCTCTTATTCATTATACCAGTGGTTTATCTCCGTTATATACAGTCTCTGCTCCTATCTATTTTACAATACCATTCAAAAGTTTGGGTCAGCATGATTTTTTTTTTTTTAAAGAAATAAATAGTTTTATTAAGAAAATATGCATTAAATTGATTTAAAAAAACAACAGTAAAGACATTCACAATATTAAATTTTTTTTTTACTATTATTATTATTATTATTATATAACATTTTTTTAATAACATTTAGAATATAAAATATTAAGCAGCACATCTGTTTTAATCATTGAAAAGCACCAAAATCAGCATATTAGAATGATTTCTGAAGGATCATGTGACACTGAAGAATGGAGTAATGATGCTGAATGTAAATTCGACTTTGCATCATAAGAATGAACTACATTTTTACAGTTATTTTAAAATGTAATGACATTTCACAATCTTACTGTTTTACTGTATTTTTGATCAAACAAATGCAGACTTGAGAGCCTAAGAGACCTCTTTCAAAATTATAAAAAAAAAAAAAAAATTTTAATCTGCCAAACTGATCAAAACCTGTGCACCCTGACTCCTTGAAATTGCATAGAGCCAGACAATCAAACTGAAGCTTGCGACTTTGACAACCCTCTTGCCATTTTTGTCTGTAATACGCATCAGCTGAGATCAAATCTGTGGTTGAGACTGCAAAAATCCCATTTTAAAGATGATACAACACCAGTTATCAGAAACTCAGCATGCAAATCAAGCACTGACTCCACTCATCTGTGTCACAAGGTTTCAGTACACAAAATCAACGCCGTGCAGGGATACACAAAGCCTAAGGCAGGTTAAACCTTGAGCTCACAGCAACCTTTTAAAAGCATAATAGGAATTAGCATTAGAATGCTGTCTATTTGTACACTTTTGTCAGAGGACAATTACATCAAAACAAACTTTCACAACCTGTACAACAAGGTTAAATAAAGCTGTTGCAGCAGTGATAATGGTCCATGTTTACAGTGAAGTGCATTAACAGTAGCTACCGTACAGTATTAGCATTATAGTATTATGTAAGCTACAGACCAATAGGCCCATGGAACAGTTGAACACTGACATTCGGTCGACAGAGCAAACAGATTAAAACAGCTTATGAGTTTCATCTGCATCAGGGCAGAGGAATCAGAAGTCATACTGTTTTTTACAATCACATCATTACAGTTGTGTAAAAAGCAAACACAAAAACACACACTAAAGCCAAAGCTTGGTAATGCTGTGTTTTATCTTGCTTGTGTGGAGATGTATATGCTGAGTGCATGCCACCTTAAATTGTGTGAGTTCTTGATGCAGTGTGTGCGCGCGTTTCTCAGGCCAGCTGTCCACTGAACTATTATGTAGCAAGCAAAGCTTATGTAATACAGCAATGCACATCACCCACATGCATATCCTGGTCACATCAGCATGTCACAGTAGCTCAAGACAATAATACAAGCACACCATGTTCTGGATCTGCTTATTTCTGTGAAAGCAACTGCTGTTCGTGTGTAAATATGTGTATACAGCTACCTGTGTGAACACTTGTGTTGCACATGCAAGCTCAACTGCATTTGCATGGCTAGATAGAACAGAGTCCATCAAAAACATTAAGTTGTCTGTGTGCCAATAATTAGAGGAATAGTTTACCCAAAAATTACAATTCTAACTTTATTTTGTGCAACACAAAAGAAGAAATTTTGAAGAAATATAATACTTTCACAGTGGACTCCATTGACTTTCAAAATATCTTCCAAATAAGAAATAAAGTGTGAGTAAACAATAACAGAATTGTCATGATTTGGTATGTATCCCTTTAAATATATGTGTAAGGCAGGAAAGAAAGAAATGAGAATAAAGAGAGAGAACTTTTTTTTTTTTTTTTTTTTTTTAAGTATAGCTGTGA
This sequence comes from Onychostoma macrolepis, assembly GCF_012432095.1. Classification (NCBI taxonomy): domain Eukaryota; kingdom Metazoa; phylum Chordata; class Actinopteri; order Cypriniformes; family Cyprinidae; genus Onychostoma; species Onychostoma macrolepis. The sequence continues at coordinate 27,817,192 of NC_081156.1, read as the reverse complement.
TAAATGCAGAAATTGTGTGTATGTAAGTGTATTCGTACGCTGCCATGCGTGGTGTAAACGCAGGTGTGCGCGTCTCTCTTACCGGTTCCTCTGGGTACATGGTGTCTCCGCAGTGCTGCTCAGTGCAGAATATCCTATAACGGGAGACACGGCAGCAAGCAACTCTGAATGCAGGATGCTAGAGCCAGTGCAGAGCGCTAATACACACGCACACAAACACAAATCATCTCTCTCCTCACCCCCTCCCACTCAACACCGTCACGTCATGCTGAACATCCCAACCCAAACTCTCTCCCACTGTTCTCGGAGAGATTAAGCAAATCTTCATATGAATGTAAAGACAATCCTTCTGTTCACACGCACAGATGATGGAAGGAACTACAGACAGAGTTTTCATCTCTTTCTCACATCAAACTCTCTCTCTCAGGAGAGTGAGATGTATTGGTATGTCCTCCATGTTCCTGCAGCTGACCTTTGGTCACGCACATTAACAGACACATTTTGAAACTAAGCAAGGCGTGTTCTGTTTGTGCAAGAGTCTTTACCTACGGCATACTGAAGACTACTGAAATGCCATGATGCCAAGACCCTTATTTTGGTTTGAGGATTTCTGATGTTTACAGGCAGTCCATCATGAGGGGATGGGAACAGGTTGGCATTTAGATGGTATTTACAGTGTGACGGAAAATGTGAAATTTGTAAATTGTTAGAGAAATTTTGCTATACCATTAAAACCACAAAAGATATATTTAATCAGCTATCACCATGATTTTTACATTACATTGACAAAGAAACCAGGTAAAAACAGAGGGGGACAAATCCCAAACAAGTCAAGATGAGTTACATATGCAGCAATCTACACTGCCGTTTAAAGGTTTGGGACTGATAATATTTTTATGTTTTTTTAATAAATCTCTTATGGTTACTGAAGCTGCAATTAATGAAAAATACTGTAAAAACAGTCATACTGTGAAATATTATTATTATTGTTATTATTATTATTCAAAACAACGGTTTTCTATTTGAACATATTTTAAAAGAAAACTTTATTCCTGTGACGCAAAGCTGAATTTTCAGCAGCCATTACTCCAGTCTTCAGCGTCAAATCATGATCCTTCAGAAATCATTCTAATATGCTGATTTGCTGCTCAAGAAACATTTCTTATTATCCATGTTGAAAAATTATCTTATTTGCTTATCTTTGTTGCTTAATATTTTTTTGAAAACAGGTGCATCTCAATAAATTAGAATGTCGTGGAAAAGTTCATTTCAGTAATTCAACTCAAATTGTGAAACTTGTGCATTAAATAAATTCAATGCACACAGACTGAAGTAGTTTAAGTCTTTGGTTCTTTTAATTGTGATGATTTTGGCTCACATTTAACAAAAACCCACCAATTTCAACAAATTAGAATACTTCATAAGACCAATAAAAAAACATTTTTAGAGAACTGTTGGCCTTCTGGAAAGTATGTTTATTTACTGTATATGTACTCAATACTTAGTAGGGGCTCCTTTTGCTTTAATCACTGCCTCAATTCGGCGTGGCATGGAGGTGATCAGTTTGTGGCACTGCTGAGGTGGTATGGAAGCCCAGGTTTCTTTGACAGTGGCCTTCAGCTCATCTGCATTTTCTGGTCTCTTGTTTCTCATTTTCCTCTTGACAATACCCCATAGATTCTCTATGGGGTTCTGGTCTGGTGAGTTTGCTGGCCAGACAAGCACACCAACACCATGGTCATTTAACCAACTTTTGGTGCTTTTGGCAGTGTGCGCAGGTGCCAAATCCTGCTGGAAAATGAAATCAGCATCTTTAAAAAGCTGGTCAGCAGAAGGAAGCATGAAGTGCTCCAAAATTCTTGGTAAACAGGTGCAGTGACTTTGGTTTTCAAAAAGCACAATGGACCAATACCAGCAGATGACATTGCTCCTCAAATCATCACAAACTGTGGAAACTTAACACTGGACTTCAAGCAACTTGGTCTATGAGCTTCTCCACCCTTCCTCCAGACTCTAGGACCTTGGTTTCCAGATGAAATACAAAACTTGCTCTCATCTGAAAAGAGGACTTTGGACCACTGGGCAACAGTTCAGTTCTTCTTCTCCTTAGCCCAGGTAAGACGGCTCTGACGTTGTCTGTGGTTCAGGAGTGACTTAACAAGAGGAATATGACAACTGTAGCCAAATTCCTTGACACGTCTGTGTGTGGTGGCTCTTGATGCCTTGACCCCAGCCTCAGTCCATTCCTTGTGAAGTTCACCCAAATTCTTGAATTGATTTTGCTCGACAATCCTCATAAGGCTGCGGTTCTCTCGGTTGGTTGTGCATCTTTGTCTTCCACACTTTTTGCTTCCACTCAACTTTCTGTTAACATGCTTGGATACAGCACTCTGTGAACAGCCAGCTTCTTTGGCAATGAATGTTTGTGGCTTACCCTCCTTGTGAAGGGTGTCAATGATTGTCTTCTGGACAATTGTCAGATCAGCAGTCCTCCCCATGATTGTGTAGCCTAGTGAACCAAATTGAGAGACCATTTTGAAGGCTCAGGAAACCTTTGCAGGTGTTTTGAGTTGATTAGCTGATTGGCATGTCACCATATTCTAATTTGTTGAGATAGTGAACTGGTGGGTTTTTGTTAAATGTGAGCCAAAATCATCATAATTAAAAGAACCAAAGACTTAAACTACTTCAGTCTGTGTGCATTGAATTTGTTTAATACACGAGTTTCACAATTTGAGTTGAATTACTGAAATAAATTAACTTTTCCACGACATTCTAATTTATTGAGATGCACCTGTATATGTTTTGGGATTCTCTGATGAATATAAAGTTTAAAAGAACACCGTTTATTTAAAAGGTCTTTACTGTCACTTCTTATCAGTTGAATGCATCCTTGTCAATTAGAAGTTTTTCCAAACGATAGTGTATCTGTGTGAGTGAGCATTAAAAACAAAACATTCACGGCACGCCATCCTACACACGCCATCCTACACATGCCATGATGACACAACAGCAAATATTTGCTGTTTAGCAGAAATGCTGTGATGACAGAGCAGAAGGATAAGACAGAAAAACAGTGGGAGGAGACTCCAAAAAAAAAGAGCTTCAGGAAAAGGAGGGAGTGCGACTGAGATAAGAGAGAAAGAGAGAGAAATAGAGAGAGAGAGAATGAAAGAGCAATGACTTCAAAAAAACTGATCTGTAACTATGGCAAAACAAGAGTCCAATACAGTGTCGTACAAGAATGTGTTTGTAATCTAAATTTGTACGATTTTCTAGGTCAAAAATAATTTTCTTCACCCAGTTTATTGTTCACTGACTGCTATAAGTATCAGGGGTGCAAACTTGTCAGGGGTGAAAAAGGTGACAAACCAAACTGACACCCAGGGCACAAGTTAAAAGTAAGGGCAAGTTAATTCACATAGCACATTTCACACACAATGGCAAGTCAAAGTGCTTTATAGGGAGAAAATGTTACACACTGCTAAAAATGCTTTTCTTACATTTTTTTGTCTTGTTTCCAGTCCAAATATCTAATCATTCTTAAATCAAATTATTAAAAAAAATAAATAAAAAAAAAACTCCCAGAAAAAAATAAAAAGTCAAAATAATCTTGTTGGTTTGAAATAAGATTATTTTGCTTGTTTTAAGGAAAAACTCACTTAATTTTGACTTCATTTTTTTTCTGAAAACAAGACAATAATTCTTACTTGTCTAGAAAATGCTTCTTGATTTAAGAATTTTTAGATATTTGGACTAGAAACAAGACAAAAACTAAGTAGGAAATAATTTTTTGCAGTGCACCATTCAAGGATAAACAAGACGTTTAAGCGACGACTACGCTCTACAATCAACAAGGATTGTTGTTAAGATGTTACATGAACGTAGTCAGGGCAAATAAACCACTGTAAATCTTCATTTCAGCACTCAAATTTTTGAAGCAGCTGACGGGCTAAACGCGAGGTGTTTCTCCATCTTGAAACAGGCTGTTACAGGCTGACACTTAGCAATGGTTTAGCGCTGCCTCCACTTGAGCTGAGTGATACTAATATTACTGTACATTAAACGGCATGCTTTACTTGTAGTTCGAACATTTCTCAAATCGACTTCATGTCAGAGAAATAGCTTACTGATATGTGAGACAAATGTTAAGGTTGAGACTGAGGAGCATTTTGCAAAGGGTAGCGAACTAATGTAGCGATAACGTAACTTACAATCTTCATAGCTATTACAACAGCAGCCTCACGCAAAAAAAAAAAAAAAAAAAAAAAAAACAGCAGCCTCACGCAGTAATCACCATTTATACTGGAACACAAGCAAACTTAGTTTAGCTAGCTACAACCAGGCTAATCTAACCACCAACATAGCCCAATTACTTCAAAAATAAGTTGCTTGCCGTTAGCTTGTTCCTTCACATTTTCCGTAGCCTCTGGAAATATGGATAGTAGTTGCCTGCAGCGTCTAAAAGTTATGCTTCAGGAGTGAGATTGGTTGATTGAAGGAAAGGACATTAAGGTAGCCAATCAGAGGCAGAGTAGAGCGGGTCCATTTCCCAACAGGGAAAAAACGCTACAGGTGACGTGACACAGATGACTCGCAGACACAAAAAAATTTGAAGTCAACAGGTTAAAAAAAAAGGGTAAACTTTGACAGTACTTTTACGAGATGGAAGAACTTGTATTGTGTGTATATCGCTTTTAATTGAGACACTAAAATTGTGGAGCTTCTCAACAGCTAAGTTAAAGTAAATTTTTGCTGCACGTTAACTCTGTACTGTCAAGCCCCAGATAAAATAGTAAGATATTGTGTGATAGGGTGTGATGAGTGTAAAGAGCGTTTGCAAACAAGCTTTATTTTTTAAATTCTGCTAGGTTACACTAATAGCACAGAAACTGAATAACTTCACCTTTAATGAGTGGGTATACAAGTGACTCTCACCTGCAGGTTATCAGTTGAACCGCTGCTGAGATCATCCCCGGATTCTGAAACATTTCGTTTCTTATCCGGGCCACCTCCCTCTCTGGCAAACTCTTCATGAATTGCATCTTTTTCCAGTCCTTGACTGCTCTTCTCTAACTCTTTATCTTTCTCTCCAACTACTTTGCGACTTGGAGACTCAGCTCTGGAACGAGGAAGAGAGCCAGGTGAAGTGTTCGTTTGTGGGGGGGGGACGAGCGCCGTAGGGCTGCCCGGGCTGCCTCTGTCATCCCTGGGCGGCAGTAAAGCACTGCCGGAGGGAGAGGGACACGGGCTCTTTTTGTTGTCATCTGGCCGCTGAATCTCCAGGCCAGATGGTCGAATAGGTCCGGTCCCCCCTCGGCCTGCTGCACTGAGGGGTTTGGGAGGGGGCATGAGAGCACGTCGCACCTCCCGCACATACTGCGCTGGGACATAGAAGGGCTTACTGGCCTCATCCTTACGCACCTGCCACCAGTCTTCATTGGTCTTCTTCACAAGCAGGTAATTTTCCCCCTGTTTAATGATGATCAAACGGTCTTTGGATTTGTATTCGTAGTCATACTCCACCTCTATATACTTCTGACCTGGAGCCAGCGAGCGGTCCGCCATTGCTGTCAGAGGTCAAAGGTCAATGGCAGAAGGAGTAGAGCATGGTGAGGTCTGTTGGGTTGATATGGAATCAGCTAAAGGAGAAAGAGAGAGAGAGAACATTTTATAAGAAATATCAATGAATGATGACTGCATTGAATTTTTCTGAGATTACAAAGTCAAGGCAGTGTTGCGGTAAATGACTGAAGATTAACTAATAAATGCTTGGCCACACAATGTCATTCTGTTTCCTGTTTGATTCAGAAAAAAAAAAAAAAGGATAATAAAAATGATAAATTAAATTGAAAAAATACAATTAAATCAAATCAAAAATTAAATAGAATTTATGCTGTTGATTTTCCAACCAAAAACATTGTCACTTCCTGGAATGTGATGTCATTAAACTGGCTTGTTAATTTAATTGATAATAAATACTAGCAAAATGGAAAGCAACACTGAAAAAAAAAAAAAATCTTTCACCTAAACAACTACTCTCATGACCTCTTTTCTATATAAACCTGCAGATTTAGCCTCTAATTTCTCATCTTCTCATCTAGTAACATTTTAACACAGTATTATGTGTAATGTGCACAAATAAAAACACGAAGCAAAAAATTCCTTCCTGCGAGTTCAAAACATCAACCACTATGGAGAAACCAGGATTTTGAAACAAAGAGGAATTTGCTTCAGGGTACAGTATATGAACTTCAGCACACAGCAAACATCCAGACTCAGGTGTCTTTGACTTAAAGGGTTAGTTCATTACTTTAATTACTCACCCTCATGTTGTTCCAAACCCGTAAGACCTCCGTTCATCTTCGGAACTCAAACCGAGATATTTTTGATGAAATCTGAGAGCTCTCAGACCCTCAATAAACAGCAAGGGTCCTTACATGATCAAGGTCCAGAAACATAGCAAGGAGATCGGTAAAATAATCCGTGTGACATCAGGGCTTCAACCGTAATTTTACGAAGCTACGAGAATACTTTTTGTGCGCAAAAGAAAAAAAATAACGACTTTATTCAAATTAGTCTCCTCCACGTCACCCTAGCGCCATTTTGGAGAATATCCACTGAACGCAAACAGCGTATGCTCTTCTGTGTCTGTTGCCACACAGATACGTTGTTTTCACTCAAATCAAAGTGTACGTACAACGTAGAAAACTTATCCGTGTGGCGCAGCTGACACCGAAGAGCATACGCTGTTTGTGTTCAGTGGATATTCTCCAAAATGGCGCTAGCGTGACGAATTTGAATAAAGTCGTTATTTATTTTCTTTTGCGCACAAAAAGTATTCTCATAGCTTCGTAAAATTACGGTTGAAGCCCTGATGTCACACAGATTATTTTACCGATCTCCTTGCTACGTTTCTGGACCTTGATCGTGTAAGGACTCTTGCTGTTTATTGAGGGTCTGAGAGCTCTCAAATTCCATCAAAAATATCTCAATTTGTGTTCCGAAGATGAACGGAGGTCTTATGAGTTTGGAACAACATGAGGGTGAGTAATTAATGACAGAATTTTCATTTTTGGGTGAACTACCCCTTTGAGCAACTCATCCTGACTGAGACACAATTATGAGGTCACGTAAATTATATGAAGCGGATTCAGTGGCCTTTTCAGTGATTTTTTTTTTTTTAAAAAGGTGACAACTTTAAACACACCATATACATTCAACTATGCTAAACATGACAATATCACACAAAACAAAACATATCTGTCAGAAGTACTATTCATATCTGCAGGGCCAAAAGTATTTAATGTTGGCACTGAAACTTCCAAGTAGTTACATAAAAGCGCAGCAATGATTTTGCTAACACACACATCATCTCTACCAAGGACTCTGTCACTTTACTGATACCATGTTAATAAATCTACATTCAGTTCTCTATGTGCTTATGCTGGGATAATGGCAATTTTAGTGTTTTTAATAATGTTAATGGTTGGTAAAATACTGTAATTTATTTGGTTATTGAGTTTACATAGAATTTCCCTTCAGCACCAGAAACTAAACAGAACATGGCACATTTAATGTCATATATTAAAGGAAATGCTCATTGGCAATAACCAACTGTACATGCCAAATCTGATTTTATGTTCAACAACAAAAAAAAAAAAAAGTATAATAAATCTCTAAATAAAATCTGCTGAACTTTCTTTGAACAACTGATTGTGCAGGTGTCTTTCCGTACTAATTACTAAAGCACAGCATCAGAAATCTCTGATACCCCATGCTGGCATGCTGCTTAACCAGAGACAGCTGAACTCAGCAACTAAACACTGGCTTACTGAACACAAGCCTGATCCAATGAGTGATGACATCAGGAAGAGTAAACCCTGCAGTGAAGTGTCTGAGAATGGGATTTTAGGATGCAGAGAGATAAAAGAAAAGAAAAAAGGAAGAAAAGGTTCCTACATTTTTTGACCAATGAATTTGTGACTTTTTCCAAGACTTTTTAGGAATGCATGATTACTGTATCTTTATATATATAATTTTATAAGGAAACAACAATTCTCAAACACAATTTCTAGACAAATTTATAATCCCTACACATGTGACACTTTTTTAACGATTTTGTTAATTTCCACATGACTTTTCCAAGTGCTTTCTTTCATGTTTTTGGACTAGAATACCAACCAAGTTTCATTCACAAGGTATTTTTATTTGTCATGGGAAAACTTTTAATAAATGATAAGAATGTCAGTGAGCACAAAGCCAGTGTTTCAGTTAATCGAATAAATAAATAATGCACAAAAAGTTTAAAAAGACAATGTAAGAGCAAAGCATGTGACAGAAGCTCCACCCACCCAAACACACACACACACACCCAAACATCTCCAACACAATCACTCACATACACATACTGTCCCTCCTGTCAACATGACAGTTGAAAACGCTGTTATACAGATTTTAATACAGGATTTAAAGTTTGTAAGGCCGTTTAAATTCAGTGTTAAACTGCATGGCAGTACATATAAATTAACGTTTTACAATTTGCCGTTCACAATTATCATTTCCCCGTGTATGTGACATGAAATTAGAAATTTCCTTGTCATTTTACTACCGCGTATGACATAAATCAGTGTCATTATGTCATATACACACTTCAAACAATGACACATCAATGTCGAATGTCATGAAATTAGCTTTCATTGTCAAGCATAATCCAACTGACAAAACTAAATCCGAAAAAAAATCTATTACAAAAAAAAAAAAAAAAGATAAAAACAGAAGGACGCTAAAGGGAAGATCTTTAATCTGAGGTGGAGTCCCTTCCCTCAGGTGAGGGGCACACTTTAAAACTCACCTGTGTGACAGATTAACATTTCAAATTAAACTTTCAAATGTAATTTTCTCAGCAAATTCAGCGTTGAAGTCTGTATACATGGTTATGTCCGCCGGGAAGAGGTGAATAGACCTGAGGAAACAGGTTCGCTCTCATTCCTACCTGCTAACCAGCTAACACGCTTACAAAATCCGTAAAACCCGACTAAACACCTATAATTGTTTCTATTGCTACAGGTTAGCGACAGATGAACGTACCTGATGAGATATTCCAGGTGTTTCGTGGGCTAGGGCTAAAGAAACATGACCAGTTTGGCGTTCATGGGTCTTGCTGGGCAGTTGAGCGTCGAAGTTCCTTGTTCCTGAGCCGCGGCGCGAGCGAACTCCTCCGGCACGCTCGCGCCCACTTTCCCCACAAGCGCGCTCCCACGCGCTCCTGACGGGCCGGTGCCTGTGTGAACTTCACTTGTATTGTGAAGGGCCGTGTGACGGTAAACTGACGCCACCGTGAGGCTTCAGATGGAAAACCTCACATAAGTATCATTAATAAACTGGGAATTCAAAAATAACTGCTCTCCAAAATAATTTTACTCGGCGTTTTCATTCCATTAGATGGCAAATTATCAAATCAGTGGCTTCAATTTAAAAAAGAAAAAAACAATACAATCAAACTTTTCAGGGGAAAAATGAAACATTTCACAGGTTCTAAATTTTAAAAAGATGGATATATTGTTCTAAATTAAGACAGGAGGTATTTGGACACTGTCTGGCCGCCAAACGTTATGTTCATATTTAATGTAATGAACTACCTGTTGTTATTCTGCTAGGGCACTTCCTCGTTCCAGATCTCGAGGGGAAATTACTTCATACACACACCAAAAAAGAAAAAAACTTACTAATATCTGGATTACTAGTTCTAAATAAAACTACATATCGTAATGTTGGCTACTATACAAAGAACAAAAGATAGAATAGAGACAAAAACAATGCAATAAAACAACACAAACATCCCAGCATTGGTGTTTTTGAGTCATTTTAAATATGCAGTAATATATTTTGTAATTAATAGTTAAAACTTTATTAAAAGAAGTGCAGAGATTCTGTAGTAGTACATTAATTAAGCTTCTTCTTCACAGACTGCTCAAAATAATCTGAAAGAGCAAAGGTTACTCATACATTTCCTCCTGTTTGAACTTTATTCCATCCAGCATAGCTGCCTTTACTGTGATAAATCACTAATCTATTTCTTCCTACTCAGTGTGGCAGTGAAATTTTGTCTCATGTTTCTTTGTGCATTTACTGTTTCTGTTGATGAACTGCTGTGTCTGTGCTCAGTAAAATGGCAGAATCCAATATTTCAGTTGCTCCGGATCAGTTCAGCTGTTCAGTCTGTCTGGATCTACTGAAAGATCCAGTGACCCTTACCTGTGGACACAGTTACTATATGAGCTGTATTACAGGCTGCTGGGATCAGAAGAGAGTCTACAGCTGTCCTCAGTGCAGACAGACCTTCACTCCAAACTTGTTTTAGGTAAAAACACCATGCTGGCTGAAGTGCTGGAGAAACTCAAGGAGAACAAACTAAGCTGCCTGTCCTGTTCAGTGTTACTCTGGATTTGGAGATGTGGAGTGTGACGTCTGTACTGGGGACAAAAACAAAGCCATCAAGTCCTGTCTGGACTGTCTGAACTCTTACTGTCAAAATCATCTTGAACAACATGAGACTTTCTTCAAAGGTAAGAGACACAATCTAATGGACGCCACTGGACGACTGCAGGAGATGATCTGCCCTCAACATGATAAACTGCTGGAGATTTTCTGTCGTACAGATCAGCAGTGCATATGTTATCCTTGTACAATGGATGAACACAAAAACCACAAGACTGTGGTGTGTCTGAACTCTTACTGTCAAAATCACCGTGAACAACATCCCTTACGAAATAAAAATATGTGTGAATATATTGGAAGATATAATGTGATATATGGGACTCTTATATTTTTCACTATTCTGCAATATATGCATGAACCATGTATAGACATATATTGATATATATATATATATATATATATATATATATATATATATATTTAGCAATAAGACAGAAAAAATACAGTAGCCTACTACATAGCTTTATTGAAACACTCATTCCTTTTATTAACACATGGGTTTACATACTAAATTAAATGTCTCAAAAATACATTCCCAATATGCCTACAAAGGTCCCCAATTCTATACAGATTCAGGCAAATTAACGACCACATTTAATCATTCAGCAGACACTTTTATCCAAAGCGACTTGAATGAGGACAATAGCAATCAAACCAACAAAAGAGCAATAATATGTAAGTGCTGTGATAATCTCGGTTAGCCTAAGGCAGTACATGTAGCAAGTATGAATATATTAGGGCTGTCAATCGATTTTTTTTCTCTCGCGCAATTAATCGCATGATTGTCATGAGTTAACTCGTGATTAGTCGCAACTTAATCGCACATTTTTATTTGTTCTAAATGTACCTTAAATTAATACTTTTCAAGTTTTTAATACTCTAATCAACATGGGCATGGACAAATATGGATGCTTTATGCAAATGTATGTTTATTATTACTGAAACCATAATATAGAGCACTAAGAGTAGGCCTATACTCTAAAAAATGCTGGGTTGAGTCTCTTGGGTCATTTTGTTGGGATATTTTAGCACATTTTAAACACTGCTGGGTAGTTTCAATATTCCAGGTGTTGAGTTAAACCTGCTGGGTTGCAATGCTGGGTTGTTTCAGCCCAGCGCTGAGTTACGACCTTTGCGCCTTTAAGAACTTTCTAAAGTTTATTAAATCGCTCCCTTAACTGTCATTTTGAAAGGACAACGGGGCAAAGCCACTGGTTTCAACTGTTTTAAGGTAAGTTAGTATATATAATGTTTCCATTAATAATTATTTTAAATTGGCGAACTTTTTTCGCGGCAACATATTGTTAAACTTCTACAGGCCAACATTAGTTATGTTAAATGAGGAACAGTTTAACCTCAGGCCATTCTACATATACTGGCATGTTATCTGAGACGACAGATTAATACAGTTTTATTAAGTATCAGACAGTGACGGGAGGCTGAAATATGTGAATATTTGTGAAAATAGAGGAAAGAGTCGTTTCTGTCACTGAAAATCGAATTTAACGATGTGAGTCAAATGAGTTAAAATAAGTGAATTCGACATTCTGCTCTAATGTAAACGCCTGCAATTGTCCATATCGACATGTAAATCACATACAAAGTACGTACAATGTCGTCGGACCGCAGGTCTAAAAGAACCGACGATCCGGTTCAAATAAACCGGTTCATCAATTCTCGAACAAAGTGATTCCAGACGTCGCGCACAGCGAGTGCTGTAGGCCGCCTTAGTGAGTTGATTTGATGCTTGTGTGGTTTATAAAGTCTTTTTACATACATAAATAAAGGTTTTTGGTAAGTAATATAATTCAAAATGTCTTTTTTTCTTGTCAGAAAAGCACATGGATACATTCCTGAGAGAAAAATCCATCGAGTGCAGTCTTATCGAGACGTTTAACGGTAAGTTCATGTTTATTATACATTTTACAGATTTGACCAGTGTTGGGCTAGTTACTCAAAGAATGTAATATATTACTCCTTTCAAAAGTAATGTTGTTACTTTACTTATTACTTTCTGGCAACAGTAATTAGTTACGCACTACTAGTTACATTACTTTTTCTTCACGCCCCACAGAAGTTGTAACTGTGTATCTTCCAGATAAAATTCTTCTAGAATGTTACTAACAACATATTTCTGCCTCATCATTTGACCAAAATCCACATTGGATCGCCGTCAGAAGTTATTACAAACACTCAATAGTGATTGATATTAGCATTCAAGTAGAAGTGTTGTATTCATCTCATTAATTTTCATGTGTAGCTTGAAGCTAATTTTTCCGTTACCCATATGCAATTAAATTTCGTTATGTATTTTATCAAATCACATGAGTTTGTAAGAAACTGTTTAATTTTCCAAAAATATTTTTAATTATATTAATGTAATGTACCACATGCTGATCAGAGGGATGTAATGCCAGAGTAAAGTAAAGCCACAACTTACACAACAGATCTTTTTCCTGACAAAATCAATATAATGCAATATTTCTATCTGCTGAATGTAAGCTTTTCCATATTCCAAGCTTTCCTGCTGCACTGGGGACATCACATGCATGTGCCAGTCATGAAAATTATGAAAATAAATCTAGGAATTATTTGATTGTTAGATTTTAAATCAGCAGGGGTTGAGGCATCAAAAGTAACTAAGATATTTTATGGAAAGTAACTGTACTATTATTACTGAAATCTTATTAGTAATTAGTTACACTACTAGTTACTGCAAAAACTAATATTATTACAGTAACTAAATTACTAGTAACTAGTTACTGCCCAACACTGGATTTTACATACATGATTGTTAATAATATGTTAGTTTCGTGCCATAGTTAAAGCTGCACTTTGTAACTTTGTGTTCAGAATGTACAGAATTTATAAAATGAGCGAATACATCATACCCATTTTCCAAATCGTGTTTTTGAATTGTACTGAACCACTTTGGTACACCTATATAAAAGTGTTTATATATGGACTATTTTAAAGCTGCGGAGTAACCCAGTACCTGCGTGACTTGTCATAGAAATTTCTGTGTATGCGTATATGCAGTGTGATCTCCGGTATCTGTGTGCCAGTGACTGTGCATGTGTGTTTTGATATAGCCAGTGTATTAATATAAAACTGTGATTATACTGACTGGAACATCCTATTGATTACACAGTTAGAAAGCACACCTTTCAGCCAATCAGTATAGCATTCAGCTTCTGTAGAGCTACTCATAGGTGAATTTAACTCATAATCATGATTAACTCAATTTCATGATGAACTTCACACAGTTACTGAATCATTGCTATTAAAACAATCTGTATATTGTTTACTTTATTTTATAGGTTGGAACAAATATGGTGGAATTCTTTAACCGGGCAGAGTCCACAAAACCCCATCTATTTGTCATGGCAATTTGAAATTGCCAGCAGATCTCCCAGGCATTGATCATAATCAATGGACAGGTAAGGATATTCTGGACAATTTTCAAAAGGAATTGCAAATTGTATTTTCAATTGCATTTTAACACAAGTGGACGCATAAATTGTGATAGTCCAAACATAATTGAAAATCTTGCATTACCGTTTGCATTTTCGCTTTTGTGAACTCACAGTGACTGCCACATTTCAAATGGAAAAGCAACTGTAACTGTATTTCTCTTGTCTTACAAGTAATGAGCCTGTCATATTTAAATAGCAATATTAATTGCCACGTCTGCTTTTTCACCATGTCGCACATGTAACCTGCCAAAACTGAAAATGGAATCGCAATTACTTTAGCATTTGAATTTCCAATGCCTCACATGGACACCTGTCAATCCATGTCAGGGGTGCATGACAAGGGCCGATGTACTTGTTCTTATGATGCATCTAAGCTAACATTAGTCTGCTTCATTCTTATTCTGAGGAGACCGAAGCCACCCGGATCCAGTCCGTATCCAGATCAGATGGTGGATCAGCACCTAGCGATGACCTCGACAGCTCTGAATGTCAGCGAAGACCACGTCACCTCAGCAGCCATCGGCACGAGGTCACGGGAACCAGATGAGTCCTCTACACAATCTGACTCTGCTGCAGTTGGAATTGGACTGCTGGTTCGTCTGGCCAGAGCAGAACTGGCCCCTCGACTGAGCCTGGTTTCTCCCAAGTTTTTTTTTCACCATTTTTGTCACCGATGGAGTTTTGGTTCCTTGCCGCTGTCGCCTCTGGCTTGCTTAGATGGGGACACTTAATTTCCAGCGATATCTTCAGCTTGAAAGCACAGATACTATTTGAACTGAACTGAGCTGGACCATAAATCACTGAATCAATGATGAACTGACTTTAACTGAAAATTGAGTGTTTACTGTTGTCCTTTTGCATTTACACACTATTTTCCGATTTAATACTGTAAAGCTGCTTTGACATTGTATTTTTTTAAATATGACAGGCTCATTACTCATAATACATGGAAAATACAGTTTCAAATGGACTTTGCTTTTCCATTTGTAATTTGGCAGTCACTGTGCATTTGTGAAAACGCAAACAGTAATGCAAGATTTGCAATTGTGTTTGGATTATGTCACAATTTGTCACATGTGGAAAACACAATTGAAAATATAATTTGCAATTCCTTTTGAAAATTGCCTGGAATAACGACATGTGGGTGAGTAATTAATGACAGAATTGTCATTTGTAGGTGAACTATACCTTTAACTACACTAAGTAGTGCGCATCTACCTAGGAGTCTTTACTTGATATAAATTTTAGGACATCTTTAAATGATTTTGCATTCTCTTTCTTTTTAAATTATAATTGTCAATGTCATTTCACTGTGTATTTAAATAGTTAAACATGTCAAAATGTAATAGTTAAACAGTTAAACGGACACATGTCATTCAGAACTAATTTTCTTATTTATTGCAACTGTATTTCTATGATTTTTGCATTTTCTGGACAAAAAGAAAGAAAGAAAATTGCATGTTTGTCATTGCAAATTTGAACACATTTGTGAACATCAATTAGCATTAAAAATAATTTTTAACAGTCTAAATAACCTGTATTCTTCATTATTTATTAATCCATGATTGTCTTGTTAAGCATAGGCAATTATGAGAATAACCCAGCAAGAATAACCCAGAAACACAAAAATGCAAACACATAAATGGTAAAAATGACTATATCTTGGATTTTCCCAACAACCCAGCCTGCTGGGTTAAAATGTGTAAACCAGCATGCTGGGTTACTTTAACCCAACATGTGTTCTGTCCAATATTTACCCAGCGCTGGGTTGCCAATTGGGTTATTTTTAACCCAGCCATTTTTAGACATGTGTCAAAGGTCATAGATGTTTTCAAAGAACTTGTTCATGTCTACTAGACACATATAAAAAGAAATCCCAGGTTCCCATTACTTCTCTTTCTTTGCACTGAGCAATTTACTTACACAAACCTGTTTACATTTTTGCACAACAGGGCAGCTCACCTCTTCTAAATTTGCAAAATGTACATTTATTATTAGATTTATTTGCCTCTCTGTGCCCACATACTGTATTTTGATGCAGCTAAACTCTCAATAAAACTGTTTTCATTGGTATATTTTACTGTTTCTGTTGTCAGACAATGGAATGAATATGAAACAGTGACTGAAACGTGACCCATTAAGACTACATAACCATCTCTCCCTTACAAGATGTTAACCTGTACAAAATCCTGATAATCGAGCCATCGTCTGATGAAATCAAATACAATGTCAATGTCAATTTATAGCACTATTAAAAACAACCATGGGTTGACCAATGTGCTGCACAATAAAAGCAATTCAAATAAGACAATGCAAAGCAATTTCTAAAAAAAAAACAAAAAAAACAATTGAAATTCAAAGTACTTATTGATAAAATGCCAATTCAAAAAGGTAGGTTTTCAACATGGATTTAAAAACAGATAGTGAAGGTGCAGATCTAATACAGAGGGGCAGAGCATTCCACAATCTAGGTGCAGCAACTGAGAAAGCGCGGTCACCCCTGCATTTCAACTTCGACTTTGGGACGCATAATAATCGCTGGTTGGACGACCGGAGAGACAAGAGGGGCCGATGTTCAATCAATAATTCTGATAGATAGGCAGGGGCCAAACCGTTTAATGATTTAAACACTAAAAGAAGAATTTTAAAATTGACTCTATAGCACACAGGCAACCAGTGCAGAGAGCATAAAACTGGTGTAACATGATCCCGTTTTTTGGTACTCGTTAAAAGCCTAGCGGCTGCATTTTGAACTAACTGCAGACGGGATAGGGCTGACTGACCAATCCCGAAATACAGCGAGTTGCAGTAGTCTAATCTAGAAGTAATAAAGGCATGAAATAATTTTTCAGAATTTTTACTAGACAGGATAGGTTTTACTTTTGCTAGAAGTCGAAGCTGAAAAAAGCAGGACTTAACCACTGTATTTATCTGTCTGTCAAATTTTAAACCATCATCAAAAATGACACCCAGATTTCTTACCCAAGGCTTCACAAAAGAAGTTAAATCACCAAGATTTACTATCGGTGTACTACGAGAGTCTGACGGAACAAACACAATTATTTCAGTTTTACTCTCATTGAAATTAAGAAAATTTAAAGACAACCAGGCTTTCACATCAGACAGGCATGACATAAGTGTTTCCAAACCACTTGAACTCTATTTAAAGGGCAAATAGATTTGGGTGTCGTCTGCATAGCAATGGAAAGACAGACCATGCTTCCTAAATATAGAACCCAATGGGAGCATATACAATGAAAAAAGAATAGGAGCCAATATGGATCCCTGGGGAACACCACATGACAAAGAAGCTACTTTAGATGAGAGATCACCAATATTAACTCCAAAACTACGATTAGAGAAATATGATTTAAACCATTCAAGAGCACTTCCTTTTATGCCTACACGGTGCTCCACAGTGTCGAAAGCAGCGCTCAAGTCTAGGAGCACAAGCACAGCATGATCCCCAGCATCACCAGTTAGTAGAATATCATTTAAAACCTTCAGAAGTGCAGTCTCAGTCGAGTGGTGTTTTCTAAAGCCTGATTGAAAGACTTCAAAGATCTTATTTTCATCAAAAAAACTTGTTTCAGGAAATAAGGAGGAATAGCATAAATGGGGGAGCCAGATGGCTTTAACTGACACACTATGTCTTGGAGATGTAAAAAAGAAATAGGTTCAAACTGGCTGAACTCAACAACACAGACTGAAGAAATAGAAGGATCCAAAACAGGTGGAGATATCCCCAACCTGATATCACTAATCTTATTAATAAAAAATCTAAGAAAGTCATCACACAAAGTATTTGACACATCTGGGTGCTCACAAACAGTTGGATTGACAACAGCATTAAAAATAGTAAAAAGAGTTTTAGGTCTGTGGTAATTCTTTTCAATAATTGCCGTGAAGTACTTGGATTTTGCTGCTCTGACATAAGAATACACATAAGATAATGACAATAGCTGTGCTGTGATTTCAGCTATACTTGGGCTAAAGGACTAAGAAAGGACTAAACTCCCTGTAGTCTCCAGCTCCTCTAGAATAGGGGTGTATGTGGATCACGGTGCAGGAACTCTGTCCTTCTACAGCGTCTCTGACACAATGACCCTCATTCACAGAGTCCAGACCACATTCACTCAGCCTCTCTATCCTGGGTTTAGAGTTTATACTACATTTGGATCAGTTTCAAAAGTAAAATGGTGTGAATTTAACTGTATTGATGGTACAAAGAATCATGTTTGAGGTCAGTGGTAAATTAGTATCAGTGAAATGCTGATTTGGAGTCTTTTCTTTTGATTACCAGATCAATAAATCAATGCACTATGTGAACTGCTGTCAGTGAAATAACATGAGATTTTATTATTGTGTAAATCATAGATTGATTAGATTAATGTTAATAAAGATAGACTATAATAAAAAGATAAATGTTGAAATATTATCATTGACACCAACAGTAGATATAATACTGTAATGTGGACTTAATTTACTTGCTTAATGTAAATAAAACAAATTAGAAGCATGAGAGGCATTTTGTTGTTTCCGTCAATCATTAACACGTATATTCACTGAGTGTATTTAGAAGTTCCTCTTTCTCTTAAAATATTAAACATTTATTAAACAACAGTGTGATAATACAGTTGATTCATTGTAGGGACCATTAGTAAACAGTCAGAGGAAATATTTTGATGATCAACATTAGTATTAGAGGGCAGTAGAGCATTAGATTGCAACGTTACATGAGAGATCAACTATTAACAATATATTTTTAATTTTATGTGTAACAGACATCGAAACCTTCATCTCACCATCTCTCTCTCTCTTGCTTTCCCTCTCTTTCTCTCTCTCTTGGCCACTCCAAAGACTGAAAGGGACTTTGGCCACTCCTTCTTTCAGTTCAGTGAAAGTGAAACTCATCACTACTTCCTGCTCAGTCTGCATGTGGGATTCAGCAGTTTTGTGGGTGTTTTTTTCTTTCTTGTTTTTGTTTGTTTGTTTTTATTTTAGTTTTTTCGTTTCTAAGAGCTAGGTTGACTGCAAGTCATTGTTTGTGCAGTAAAATGGCAGTATCTAGTGTTTCTTTGGCTCATGATCAGTTCAGCTGTTCAATCTGTCTGGATCTACTGAAGGATCCTGTGGCCATTCCCTGTGGACACAGTTACTGTATGAGCTGTATTACAGGCTGCTGGGATCAGGATGATCAGAAGAGAGTCTACAGCTGTCCTCAGTGCAGACAGACCTTCACTCCAAGACCTGTTTTAGGTAAAAACACCATGCTGGATGAAGTGCTGGAGAAACTCAAGAAGACAAAACTACAAGCTGCCTGTCCTGTTCAGTGTTACTCTGGATCTGGAGATGTGGAGTGTGATGTCTGTACTGGGGACAAAAACAAAGCCATCAAGTCCTGTCTGGACTGTCTGAACTCTTACTGTCAAAATCATCTTGAACAACATGAGACTTTCTTCAAAGGTAAGAGACACAATCTAATGGACGCCACTGGACGACTGCAGGAGATGATCTGCCCTCAACATGATAAACTGCTGGAGATTTTCTGTCGTACAGATCAGCAGTGCATATGTTATCCTTGTACAATGGATGAACACAAAAACCACAAGACTGTATCAGCTGCAGCAGAGAGGACTGAGAAACAGGTATGAGCTCCAATGCAAATATTAATATAATTTGCAATAGATAAACTGCTAAATTAAATTTTAAGTTTAAAGTTATTGGATTACAAACACATAGCCTATATTGAACAACAAACAACTGTCTCTGTTTTCCAACAGAGACAGTTGGAGGAAACCCAGAGAAAATTCCGCCAGAGAATCCAGGAGAGACAGAAGGAGCTTGAGGAGCTGAAAGAGGCTGTAGAGTCTCACAAGGTGAGTTTTGAGCAGAAGAACAACTGCTGGCTGCTGAAGAGCTGTTTGAGACTCAGTTAGGACTCTCCTCCAGTCAGTCAGTGAGGAGCCAGTGCTGGAGCTCTTTCAGTCCCACTGAAGCTCACTGTGGAGAGCAGGCTGTGAGGCAGCAGTAAGAGCTGAGTGAATGGACTGATTCTGATGCTTCTCTCTCTGTGTGTCCTAACAGCGCTCTGCACAGACAGCAGTGGAGGACAGTGAGAGGATCTTTACTGATCTGATCCGCTGCATTGAGAGAAGCCGCTCTGAGGTGACACGGCTGATCAGAGATCAGGAAAAGGCTGAAGTGAGTCGAGCTGAAGAACAACTGAAGCGACTGGAGCAGGAGATTGAAGATCTGAGGAGGAGAGACGCTGAGCTGGAGCAGCTTTCACACACAGACAATCACATCCATTTCCTCCAGGTAACAGAGATCTGATGAACAGGACAGTGGTCTTTAGGAAGGGAAGAGCGTGTTATACAGAGATTGTGTTTCTATCAAATGTTTCTGTGTCTTTAGCTGGTGTTTCTCTTGTGTCTTTGTCTGTGCAGAGTTTCCAGTCTCTCTCTGTTCCTCTTGGATCTACAGACTCACCCAGCATCACTGTCAGTTCTCGTCTCTCTTTTGATGATGTTGGTAGATCTGTTTCTCATCTGAGAGAGAAACTGGAGCATTTCTGCCGAGAGGAGATAGAAAAGATATCTGGTAAACGTAAGTAGTGGATCATTTATGTACTTTCAGTAAAAATTAAATATTAAATAGACGTACATTCATTGTTCTCTGTACATTTATTAAAGGGCACCTATTATGCCGCTTTTTACAAGATGTAATATAAGTCTCAGGTGTCCCCACAATGTGTCTTTGAAGTTTTAGCTCAAATTACCCCACAGATCATTTATTATGTCATTTTGAAAATGCCTATTTTGAGTGGAAGCAGAAACACGCTGTTTTAGTGCATGTCTCTTTAATGAGCTGCTGCTCCCTGCCCCTTTTTTCAGAATAGGGAGGTGCCTTTTCAGCTTAGCTGATAAAAAAACATCTGTTTGGTTTTGATTATCATGTCTATCATGCTGAAATCATGGTAGTTTTAAAGCCATATTAGTTTAAACTTCTGATAGACGGTTTTCTGAGCGCACACATCCAAAGCATGCTTATAGAAAGCAGCTGCACATGGCATGTGAGTACTAAATTCACATACGAGTTTATGTAAAAACACGCATAAGTTACAAAAAGACTGTCGGTTATGTTTGTGATGGTAAACATCTGGACAGAAATCGCATGTTTATATTAGATCTGTGCATTAACTGACAGCAGTGTAATATACAGTAACTAAACTGTGGTCTATGCTATTAATATGATCCAAAGAATAAAATAAAAGCAGAGAATCACTTACTGCTCTGGACTATATAACATCTATAGCCTCAATAAGAAGACATTTCTTCTTCTTCTTCATTTCTTTAACTGGCGGGCTGGTGAAGAAGGCATTTCTTACATGAATGATGCTTTTAAATGCTCTAACGTGAAGATAAACATGGCGGATTGTGTGCAGCTCACTCAGGGCAGGGTCTCGGCTAGTTTACGGCAGTGTCAATCAACAATCGTGGGTGGGCAAATATAGGTCCCTGCAGGAAAGTAATGGGAGTTACCAGATCGGTGGGCGAGGCCAAAACAGAGGGGTGTTTTCGACCATGTTACCTGATTGGCTGACATCATAGTGACGGGTCGGTTTAGGGGTGGGGTCAGGTAAGGGGGATCATTTTCATTGCATGATTTAGAAACACCCAGCAGTTTGAAAACACCCACAAATTCAGAAATACCCACTTTTGCTCTGCAGAAACCTCAATCCTGGGTGGGGCTGGTAAAGTGTAACAGATTCTGTGATCGTTAAGCTCTGAGACACTGCTTGTGATTTATGGAGATTAAAAGAAAGTAGCAGGTGGATTTTTATCATTATATGGTGGTTGTGTACACACACTGCCAGCACACATGTATGTCCAAACAACATATAAAAGTGAATTTTGCATAATAGGTGTACTTTAATATTCCACAGTAACATACATTGAGATCTTTCCCGCACCTGAGCTCAAGACCAGGGAGGAATTTTTACAATGTAAGTCTCTACACACACACACACACACACACACACACACACACACACTGCAATAATTACATTGATTTATCCCATTATAATCTGACTGACATACATTTCTTCTTTTGTTAATCTTAAAGTTGAATAAAATAGGAAATAAAAATAAAACTCTTGCAACTGTTAATGTTTCAAATCATTATATCCTATTGTAGATTATTTGATTTGTTTCCATCAGATTCCTGCCAGTTCACTGTGGATATAAATACAGCACATAAAAGAATTTGTCTGTCTGAGGGGAACAGAGTGATTGAATACACTGACACAGACCAGTTGTATCTTGATCATCCAGACAGATTTTATACTGAAGAGCAGGTGTTGTGTAGAGAGAGTGTGTGTGGACGCTGTTACTGGGAGGTTGAGTGGAGTGGTAAGGTGGGTATATCAGTGTCATATAAGAGCATCAGCAGGAAGGGACAGGGAAATGAATGTATTTTTGGACGCAACACTCAGTCTTGGAGATTATTTTGCTCTCCCTCCACATGTTCATTCTGGTACAATAATAAAAAGACTAAACTCCCTGTAGTCTCCAGCTCCTCTAGAATAGGGGTGTATGTGGATCACAGTGCAGGAACTCTGTCCTTCTACAGCGTCTCTGACACAATGACCCTCATTCACAGTGTCCAGACCACATTCACTCAGCCTCTCTATGCTGGTTTTAGGGTTTATTTATTATTTGGATCATGCATTTCAAAAGTAAATCTATGTGAATTGAACTCAGTGGTTGAGAAAATCATGTTTGAGGTCAATGTAAAATCAGTGTCAGTGAAATGCTGAGTGGAGTCTTTGCTTTGTTTATTTCCAGATCAAAAAATCCACTATCTGATCTCCTGTCAGTGAAATAACATGACATTTTATTAGTGTGTAAATCGTAGTTTAATCAGATGAATTTATGTTTATATAGAAAGACTAGAAGAAAAGATGTGGAAATGTGGAAACCTCATCATTGACACCAACAGTAGAAATAATACTTGTAATGTAACTTAATTTACTTGGGCTGCTTGCTTAATGTAAATAAAACAAATTAGAAGCACAAAAGGCATTTTGTTGTGTTTCCTTCAGATAATACATATTCTTTGAGTGGGTCCTCTTTATCTTAAAATATTAAATGTTTATGAAACAATGCTGGATTAAACGATGACACTATAGAAAGACTTATACTTGAGTGAATATACCAATATTTATAATGTTTTCCAGAAATAATTGTGACAATTAGGTCTCATATTGTTGCTTCTGTCACTGCATCTCTGGATCTTCTCATTTTGCCTCAACAGGTTTACAGTAAGTCATTAATAATTTTAACCACAATGACTTTGACCAGACTTTATTTCAGTTAACTGAGCATTACATTAGCAACAATTTACACTTAACTAAGAATAATGGTCAAATTTATAACTATTAATATTCTAAAATAAGATCTTCTTTATGACGCATGCAGCCTACAAATACGACCTCTGGAGGATGCAGCCTTCCGTTTGAGAAACGGCCGTGAATTTGAATTGGAACAGTACTTGGGCGACGACTGACTTGACTTCACAAATCAACAAGAACACAAGTACAGACAAGAACGCATATTGGGGAACGGCCACTGTCTCCTCCATTATGACATAAAACATAAAAACAAAAATGAGCAATTCCGGCTCCAACTATCCTGTCAGGATGGCAGCTCTCCTCTCACACCATTGCTATGCGACAGGAGCGGCAATCGGGAACACCTGGTGGCACAATTAGGAAATCCTGCGAAGGCGGAGCGTCTCATGCACTTGGGAGGGTCCTTCCTGCACTTCGGAGGCGTGGCCTTCCAAGTCCGGGAACTTCGAAGTGTGTGCACTTAACTTTGGGACACAGCTGCAGCCTGCGGTGGACATCCAACCCCGCCCACATCTAAGCGTGACGTCACAAGCCACTCCCGTGTCCAAATACGTCACATTCTTATTATTTTGAAACAGGAAGAAGCATCAATAAGAAAATAAGTTGAATAATTGTTTGCAAAAAGAAGCTAAAAAGAAGAAGTTTGCTGTGTTGTAAACAAAAAAAACTAATCTTTGGTCTTTACGAAGATTCAAAACGTTGACAACTTGAATGTGTGCATGTGCATGTGTATAAACAACAGTTCTGCATGCTTGGTATGTGTTTTGAACTGCACACAGGCACGTTATTACTTAGATATCAGTAACATATAAATATGTATGCATGTGTGTGTTATCCAGCAAGAGAGTGAAATTATGCGGTTCCTCAACCAAGATACTGTGCAAGGGTTCTGTGATCAGTGTCATTAAAAATATCATGTGTGTGTGTGGGGAGAGGTAAATACATATGTGTGAGAGGGATGAATTGTGTATATGCGTAGGTAAGAGTGTTATGTATTATAAAAAAAAGGGTTATTAAAAAAATGCACATTCATTTTATGTCATAAAAATCAGTGCTCTATATATTTATTAGTGCACTGATTCTTTCAACATAAAATGAATGCCGACTGAATGTGCAATTTTTTTTTATAACACTTCATCCCTCTCACACATATGTACCCCCTCCTACACACACACACACACACACAAAACACTCACTCACATGCATATATTTTAATGATATACACTGATCACAGTCCCTTGCACAGTAACTTGGTTGAGCAACCACATCATTTCACTATGAATTGCTGGATAACTCCGTGTTTGGGACAAATTATCTTTGTATCATTCTATATTAATGGAAAGATCACATAATGAGTGTCAATGTTTGTTTGTCATGTTTTACAGCATTCTACGCATTTTTGGTCCTAGCCTGATGCAGAGCAGTTCTGCCGGGATGAGGGGTCCCTGCTGCAGTTTCAACAGTAAAGAAAATTACTCATTACAGTTCACTTGGAGGACCACATAAGCCATGCAGTGGTGCGTGGAGGTATGGTGGGAGCATTTATCGAGATGCTGTATTGATTGAATTTGTGGTGTAAAATAGTACATATTCTTGTATGTAGAATGATGAGGTAAATACTATTTAGTGGACACATACGCCCTCCAACACGCACATATTCTCTATTTTTAACAGGAGCGCCAAGAGGACATAAAGTGGAAGTTTGTAAGAGACATTGGCCCAGTGTTGTGCTAGATACAGAGTCACTGTGAGTTATTCTGTGGGGAGGTGAAAGGGCGTGCCTTTCTCCAGATGGATAGTAAAAATCAACAGAATGCCATCAAAGACTACCTGGGGAGAATCGGATGAAGCAAGAGATGTCTTTTATTCATCTCTTGTGGGACATTCACATTGAAGTGACATGAAGTGGGACATTCACATTGACTCCATTGTTAAAAAGGCCCAGCAGAGGTGGTACTTCCTTCGTCAGCTGAGGAAGTTCAACCTGCCACAGGAGCTGCTGAAACACTTCTACTCCGCCATCATTGAATCCGTCCTCTGCACTTCAATAACTGTCTGGTTCAGCTCAGCTACACTCTAAAAAACGTTGGGTTATTTACTGTACCCAATATCTGGGTTAAACATGTTGGGTCGCTTTGTTGGGTTATTCCTGTGTTTATTGGGTTATTTCAACAACAACGCAACCAGTTGGGTTAAAATTTAAATTCCAACGGTCGATTGGTGCAGCTGCGACAGATGATACAGTGGTAAATTAATATGTGTGCGTAATGTTTTTCGTTACAAAGTGTCTTCATGCCCTGACACAATAATATTTCTGTTTTTCCTACGAGTATGTTTACTCCCCTGTTGACTGAAACTTTAATTCGTTTTTTCTGCACTCTTGACTAACGACACGAGCGCTTGTAGCAGATCGATTTCAAACGTATAAAAAACGTTTTCCTTACTTTTTCTGTTCGTCTCGACAATTTTGGGGGATTTTTTATTTTATTTTTTTTACATAACTTACATTTCAGATATTAGGCAGAAGCGCTCACCTTGAAGACCAGCGGAGCCTCTTTCGTGGTGTCGCGTCCACTCTGAGTGAAGGTATGTCGCCATTTTATTCAAATGTAATGTCCTTTCTCAAGGAAACTACAGTGTAAAGTTAAAACACTACGAAACACGCAGAAATTAAGCATTTTATTATCTCTAAGTTGCTGGTTACCAGAGCAATCATGTAGTGATTATTTTCACCAACAGAGGGCGCTGCGAGCTACACTGATTACACGCGCCGCTTCTTCAGCCACGAAGAACTGAACATGGAAGATAGGGGTGTGCGATACTGCAAATTTTGGTATCGATCCGATACCAAGTAAATACAGAGCAAGTATCGCCAATACTGATACCGATACCGATACTTTTTCCTTTTTAATAACATACATTTAAATGACCAATTACACTTTGAAAATTAACAATAACTTATGTTGATATGACTAAAATATTACATTCACCTTAAAGCTATGTGGATATTATTATTCTGAAAGGAGTTTACAAGCAGAGGAGCCCAGAATATGAAAGCAATGCGTAAAGTTTCGTGTTAAGCATTTTCCTCCCATAGAAAAGAGTTAGGCTATAAAGAAAAAAGAAAAAAAAATGAATGTGGCCTAATGCATTAAGAAAGTAAAATTGAAAGGCCAACTCAGTATACTGATGATGCAAACTATATGCAGGCAAGCAGCCCAGGATATGAACCCAAAGTGCATGCATGTTAAGTGTTTTCCTCTGATAAAAAACCTTTATAAAGAAAAAACAACAACGTGGCTTAATGGTTGGAGACAGTAATAAAAAGGCCAAATTCGGTCAATTTAATGGGTCTGGCTTCCAGTCTCATCCGCTTCCAGCACTTTTTAACTGTACAAAACAGCTCATTTTGCTGCTTGCTTGGTGTTGCAAACTGGTGCTTCTTACCATATTATTTTAATGAATTACTTAATTATAAACACACGGTGGATAGCACAAATAATTTTACCGTTTATTGTTTTTATTATTTATTATTTTTCTCACGATTTCCCTACCGTGCCTAATGAAGTGGAAGTCTCGCACATTCAGTCTATGAAAAAGCTTACTTCCACATTGAAAAAGGTGAATAAGTTTGTTGCTGTTGCCACAATTTCTACCGTTCCATCATCTCTCGCTGTAGCCAATAATATCCGCTCGCGCTTGGAGCCGCTGAGTCACGTAATGGCATAACAAAACACTAACGCAGTAATGCTTGCATACTAGGCGTGAAAAGAGCGTTATATAAACACACATACATGCCTATTCTTTGTTGAATGTATTAAGCAATATATTATGTGTAGAGGAGAGAAAATTAACCTAAAGTATCGATCTAATCAGGCTAGTATCGATCCGATACCGATACCAACGTTGGTATCGATACTATCGATATTAGGATCGATCCGCCCACCACTAATGGAAGAGGCATTGTTATCATCAATTATCAAAAGATACCGTTATCGGTTTCAAGGTATAGTCACATACAAACTGTTCATGTTAAATTAAATTAATACTGTTTGTATGTACTATATTAGGGTCTGAACAGGATGCTGGATTTTACAAAAATTTTACTATACCACTTGGATGAAAGTGCACTCTGATGTGGATAAATGAAAATACAACTAAATAATTGGACATGCAACTATTACATTTTCAGAATGTAATTACATTTTATGCTCAAAAAGAAGCTTAAATGCAAAATAATAAGGCTAATTAAAGGTGAATTTCCAAAAACAAACATAATCACATTTGAAAAGTTAAAAAAGTTTGTATTATATATGCACTGCATGTAACAGTTTGTGAAAATGAAAATATGATTGTACACTAGAACTTGTTTAAAATATTTGTTAAGTAGTTTATATTTGTTTTATTTATCATGTTCTCATATTTATTTTTGTAATGTGTTTGTGTGAAGTCATAACCTTGTAATAATGTAGTACTGTTTTAATCTGTTTGCTATTTGGAATGATTTATGTTTAATATTTTTCATGGTGTGATTTTTGGTGTACTGTATTAAAACCAGTTAGTTAATTAGAATAATATATGGAACCCACAAAACCATAAAAAAATGCATGTCTCTGTTTTTCAATTGATAGATAATAACAAGTGAGATTTTAATTATATTTTCAACACTGAAGTAGGAAATGTAGTCATCTTATGTTAATGTTTGATTTTAACTTCCATTTCTTTGTTAATTTTAGATTACTCTGGACTAAGGTATATTATACCCACATGTCAGGGATAGATAGACTTTGAGCTCTAAAGGGCATGGAGAGATGAAGAGAGCCGTGGTTGGATCTTCTGGATGTTTCTTCTGGTGAGAAAATCCTGCTCTGTATTTCATGCCAAATTGTAATATTTTACATTATGTACTGACAAGCACACCAACACACACTTAAAGGGTTATTTCACCCAAAAATAAAACTTTTGTTCTCATTTATTCGTCAACATTAGGTAGGTGCTATAGTAACCCACCATTGGGTTATCTGTTGGGTCATTTTTAACCCAACTATTTTTAGTGAGTATAATTTACTCTCCTTGGAAGCTTTTCAAAGAAGCAAACAAAAAATAATAAAAGGCAAGTGAAATAACAGGACCTGTAAAACTTTTATCATAATAATATTCTCTAATAATATGCAAGTCATATGAAATTGATACTATAGCATATTCATTTATGCTGCACGCAGAAATTGTAACTACTGTATAATAATAATAATGATAATAATTCGTTACATTTATATAGCGCTTTTCTGGGTACTCAAAGTGCTTAACATAGAAGGGGGGAATCTCCTCAACCACCACCAATATGTATATGTATATAAATATATAATTAAAATATCCTGTGTATAGTAACTCTGATTAGATGTATCAATATTTTATTAATTCAAAGTCAAACAGTTATCATATGAGAACTAAGATTTTTTTAGGACAATCTTTTAGGAACTCATTATTAAACCTGGGCTCAGTAACACACGGTATATATAATGAAGTAATCTTTCGTTTTACTTTCTGCATTAGTCATAGATCAGATTTCCATGTTACACAGGCGTGATTGTTGACGCAGCATCCTGCAACAATACAACAAATAGAACACTATGCCAGTAAAGTTTGACCCGTTGTTAGGCAACATTAGAACAGGTCTTGATAATACAATAGTTTATAATATCTCTCCATTTCTATCATGATTATATCCTTTGTGATCTCCAATTGTGCAACATGAAATTATATATAGCTAAATAACTAATTACATAGAAGAAACAAAAATATATTGTGAAATGTCATGACTGTCATGATGTCACATTTATGTTCTGTTTTGAGGAATTTTATGTATTTCTACTTCCTTTGGTCCCTGTGTTTCATCTTTGATTAGTTTCTGTTTCTTTGGTTGTCTTACTGGTGACCTTACTTACTATGCCCTGCTTGTTTAGTGACTTTGTTAACTGATAAGCAAATGTGTATATATAGTCCTCAGTTTTCAGTCGTAGTTTGTTCTTGTCTATGCTGCATGTTGATTTGTTGTGTTTTGTGGTTGTTGTTAGATTGTGAAGCCTTTGCTCTCCTGTGCTCCTGTGTTTTTGATTTGTTTATACAAGTCACTGGTGTGATTAGATCCTGCCTCTACTTTCTTTGTTCCCACAGCCAGCCTGCCGACTCGTGAGAGTTCATTCATGTGAAGTTTCGCTTTCGTTTTTCATAAAATAGTAGCAATGAATGGCCAGTTACAGGTGTGTCTCTGAAAAGATGCCAATAAATGGTCTGTATTTAAGCTCAATTTCATTTCAAGGTACACATACAGAAGTTGTGTTTTGAGATACTGAAGGTTTGATAATGGCCATAAAGGAACTGACATTTGTGGTGTGTTTTTGGATTGTCTGTACTTCTGGCCATGAATTCTTCTCATCAACAGGTTATTAATTATATTTAATTTCAATATCAAAATTCATTATATTTTATTGGTTTTAATTGTAAATAATTTGATGTTCTAGTGTTCTATCCATATTTCTCGAATTAATGTTTTTACGTTGTTACCATGACAAGTTAATTTTTTGTATTCATTTGTGAGACATCAAAACACTCATACAAACGTTATAGTTTATATACTTTTTAAATTGACTAAACAATATTAACTCTCTCTTTGGGTTCTTATTTCATAAACCTTTTTCATTATACTTCTAATGGGAAAAAAATACATATATCAAATGTTCTTTGATATTAAGTGCAGATTGTTTTATACTGTAGATCAAACTGCACAGCTTGTTGAGAAGAAGAAAGACCTTCTGATGAGCTTCAGTCAGTACATTGATGCTGAAGAAAAGAATGTAGAGACAATGAAGAGGTGAAAACACTTTCATTGTTCCTCGTGTGCAGTACCATTAAACTCCAAGATTAAAAAGCATTAAGTTTTATAGCAATTGATGTTTAATAATCTTATATTTGGTGTTAAATTTATGTAATTAAATAAATATTTTTTAACAATACAACTTCTGATGAACCCTGTCATCAATGCAGTGCTCTTCGGAATCTTCTGCTTTCGTACTCTGACCCTGTGGACCCTGAGGAAATCATGAGAGACCCTGTGACAGCTTACAAACTCCTCAGACAACTGAGAGATGAATTAATAAATATTGTAAAACACATTCAACCCAGTTTTTATCAATGTAACGAGTATCAGTATGAGTTGGATTTCCTAGAGATCCCACAGATGGAGGATTTGAATGGTGCAGCTTTAGGACTGATCAGACTGCAAGAGATCTACAAACTCTACCCAGAAGACATCATGAAGGGTGAATTGTCTGCAGTTTTGCACCAGTGCAGTTTCACTGAGAGTGTTTCACTTTTTTTCTGTTTCAAAAATCAGCTTTGATCTGTTTTGATTTCACAGAAATGTCATTAAGTGCAGATGAAGCCTGCCATGTGGGGTTGGTCGCTTTTAACGAGGACAAATTCCAGCATGCCTTTTTCTGGTTTCAGTACAGTCTCAACACATTAACAGAATACTCAGCTACTAATAAGAAAGATTTGCTACATTACCTTAGTTTCTCAGCCTATCGTTTTGGCAGCCAACCTGTGGCAATCTACTTTGGCCAACAGCTTCTAAATCTGGGTGAGCTCATGATGTCCTGGAGTTTAATACTGGTATTTTTATATGGGATGTTATCAGACAACTTTGAGATCAACTATTGAAGTTATAAACTTCTTTGCCTCAGATCCAACTAACGATGAAGTCAAAGTTCAGCTGAGCCTTTACAGGCGCCATCACTTACTGAGAACTTCAAACCCTGACATATTCATACTGAACACAGAGTCGAGTAACTATGAGACACTGTGCAGAGGAGAGATTGATGAGAGGGCAAGTGCAAAGTCTCAATTTTAAATCATTGTTTGACATGAAATTACAGACACTCAATGTGAAGATTTGTGAGTTAATTGGATGTTTATTATATTTGATCAAATCAGACCTCCAAGAGGCAGAGGGCGCTGTCCTGTAGGTACAGCACAGGTGGAGGAAACCCCAGACTGATGTACGCACCGGTGAAAGAGGAAGTGGAGTGGGACGAGCCTCGAATCATCAGATATCATGACATTATTTCAGACCGAGAGATAGAGATCCTGAAGAATATCTCCAGACCTCTAGTG
The DNA here is from genome assembly GCF_012432095.1 of Onychostoma macrolepis. NCBI lineage: Eukaryota > Metazoa > Chordata > Actinopteri > Cypriniformes > Cyprinidae > Onychostoma > Onychostoma macrolepis. Next base: position 27,785,629 of record NC_081156.1, on the reverse strand, counting down.
AATATCTAACACGCACACACACAAATCAATAACATATTTTAGTGTCAGTATTATTAGAATCTAATATCTTGTTTTTTTTGTGTTTTTTTAAATATCTTGTTAATACTTTTGATTATGTTTTATTGTGCTATTCAATGGGCAGAAGTATGAGGGCATTTCTTTTAAAAGTTGGCTTGGCCCCTTAATTCTAGTGAAGACAAATCTTGATGTAAGGAACTAATAATGATATTCTAGATAATTGTGTGCTCAAATACTTTTGGCTATCTAGTGTGTGTGTGTGTGTGTGTGTGTGTGTGTGTGTGTGTGTGTGTGTGTCTGTGTGTGTATATATGTTGATGTCCCATTTACTGTTTGTGGCCATCTGTAGCTTTCTAGGTCTGAGACTAAACGGGGAGTATCAAAGATCCGTACTTCTCAAAGGTGATAATCTCATTTTTCACCCATTATCTTGACTTCAAATGAACACTTACATTACATTACTGTTATTTTATAGTATTTATTTTTTCACACTTATTATTGGAAGAAAAATGGAAACACTTTACAATATGGTTCAATTCGATAGCATAACAAATTGAATCTTATTGTAAAGTATTACTGAAAAATGGCTTTGTTTTCAGTGTTTTTCTGAAGGAAGACTACCCCGTGGTTGCTCGTGTCAATCAGAGGATTGCGAACATCACAGGACTCTCCATGAAATCAGCTGAAGACCTACAAGTACGGTCACAGTAAGAAAGAAATGACATGTTCATGCACAGGCAGCATATCTTTTCTTTACTGCCAAACTTAATAAACTTCTGACTGGCCTGCTCTTTTATATATATATATATATATATATATATATATATATATATATAAAATTTTATATTGAATATAAATATATATTTATTCTTCATCATATTAAACATGTTTTGTTCTCTGTGAAATATGAGTGGTGCAATCATTTTCCAGGTTCAGAATTATGGGATTGGTGGCAGATATGAACCACATTATGATTCAGGGGTAAGATCACAATGTTAATAAACAGGTATAAATAAATTTGTATAGAACCAACACGGAATTTGTCATTGGTTTCCCTTAAGTAATTTCTTCATGGTGTGGGATTTATAAAAACAAAAATGTAATCCACACACCAAATACAACCAAGTCCAAGATCCATTGATTGAGAAAATATTTTACTGAAGATTTTCATAAAATTTAAAAAAAAAAAACACAAAAAATTCTGCACAAAAGAAAAAAAAAGATTAAAAAAAATAAAGGATTTATGAGTTAAATCAAGTCTGTGGTTATCTCTTCTTGAAGAGACTTTGACATTGCTATTTTTTTTTTTTTTTTCACGTCATAAATATACTTTAATTACAAACAATTGTTGTTGGGGATGATGTTTGACATAATATAATATTTAGCCTATCCACGCTTTGATGACAACACAATTTAAGTGTATAACCTCAGTCATTGATAAATATTAATAAATCGTCCTTAACCCAGAGAGAACCCATGACCCAAAAATGCTAATTCGCTTATAGGACTTCAAAATCTATTCTGTGTCAGTGAGAGCTTGATTACATATTAACCGAATCATTGTAAGATCGATCAAGTCATTGCAAGATAACCAAAGATTGTTTGATCACACAGGATGATGAGAATGAAAGGATTGCAACATTCTTAATTTATGTAAGTGTTGCCCTTGTCATTAGTCCAAATGGCATTATAAATATTATAGGCCTACATTGTAAGGTTATTGTTGTACTATGAGCAATAAATCATGTCCTGTGCCTGTAGATGAGTGATGTGGAGACAGGGGTGCTACTGTGTTCCCTCAAGTTGGAGTTGCACTGAAGCCAAAAAAGGTAAACCCTCAAATCACTTTTATATTAGTATATTAATATGATTTAATACGGAAAAATTCATGCTTTAGTTCTCTGCTTTTTAAGGGTTCAGCCGTGCTTTGGTACAACCTCCTCAAGAATGGAAATGTGGATTTGTATACAGAGCATGCTGGATGCCCTGTGTTAAAGGGTAACAAATGGGGTAGGTTTTTAAAGAACTTGGACTACTTTTTTTATTGTATATCTTCTATAATGTGGATAAAAATAAATCTATGTTAATATGACTACATTTTATTTCAGTTTCTTACAGGCCCGGCTCCAGGTACGAGTTGAAGGGGGAATATAGGCTACTATTTTTATGCCCCCATTTTTTTAAAAGTGAAAGGATGAATGCCTTATAAACAGTGACATTTAAGACTTGCATTTAATTCACCCCAAAATGGGCCATTTGCACATTTTCACGTAAGTTCTGCTACTTCATGGAGTAAGGATAATTATGAAATTAATATTAGCCACAACAGAGGTGCAAATTTTGCAATACATAATTCAAATTTTAAAATTAAATAGACCGCAGCAATTAACATTTTGTCAGAACCTCTAGTAAATTACAAGCTATTTGTTTAGTTGTCTACTGAGAATCATAGGAGAATATGATATCTATTTGAAAAAAAAAAAAAAAAAGAGATACATTTTTCCAGAATTGTACATATTCCTATGTTTGACTGACTGTTTCTCCCATGGCAGTGACGGGCAAATGTAATCCCTCCCCTCCCCTCCCCATACCATTTACAATTTTTATATATAGTGAAAAAAATGCATTATAAAACACTCGTGCTTTTAAGCCAAATACAAGCTGAAACGACTCTCCGCAATCTCTGCAATCTCCGCAATCTCTGATCTCGGGTTTTCTCTGTATTAGAGCTGTTTTAAACTTGCTGTTTGAACGCGTTCGTTTACTGGATCCTTGGACTGAAAAGTTTACAGGAGTTTACCGGTTTAAAAAATATCTGATCGCAAAAACCTGGTCCTTTTGATTTTTCTTTTCATATTATAATGTACTGATTCAAATTAGAAATCAATAATTAATTATTATTTTGCCATCTTGTCTGGGGACAAAGCAGGCGCGGGCGCAATCATCAATCATATTTAAAGGAAGCCAGCGCGTCCTGACCGCATCACTGTCTTTACTGGGTGTTTTAGGAATATTTGCATTTATTCACAGACGATTTGATTAGCGAATCATGTGGTGGACTGTCATTATTTTGGCTAATGCGAGACACCACTGAATGCGCATCAGAGGGTATTTAGAAGTAGGTATAGGCTACGCAAAGCCGACTGATAAGCCTTATACCTGAATATACCCTGCACTACACCACTGAGACTGACGAAACCATACATCAACAGATTCTTAGCTTATTGACAAATATCTGATCTTGTAAGATGTTCTCCCTTTACACAGAGCACTGTCCCACTAAACATTAGACGTCTGACGGACGTGCAGATTATGTCTATATTGCGTCCGTCGGTCCAAGACCAATTCTGCACGTCTACGACATGCAAACTAGGTCCGCTATTTGGACGTCTAACCAAGACCCCATTTGGACGTCAATATGCAGTTCTACATTTGAACGTCGGACTAGGTAACTTTTTTTGGACGTCGAAGACATGTGCAGAAAATTGACATTATTAATGAATGTAATATTTATTTTATTTAAGACAAATATCAACATTGTTCTTATCAGCATGGTTAATGAATATCAATATAGGTTACCTGTGATGAAACATTATTTGTTATTTAAATATTTATTTATTGAGTATATGATGTCTAAAATGAGTTTAAGTTTGATGTAGAAAAGACGTCCACAAAGACCACATTTGGCCTACAATTAGCCCTTATACAGAGGTCCTGTGGACGTCAATACTGGACGTTCATTAGACGTTGGAAAAAAGACGTCATCTGGAGTCACAGTCTGCAGCTTAAGGGGACCAAAATTGGACGTTCAAAAACGAAGTACAAAAGACGTTGTTTGGACGTGTCTTTGCTCACTGGGGTACGCGTGATCGCCAAATCGAAAGTGAAAGTGAAAGGCGCGAGCGCTCATTCAAAAGCATTTCAATTTCGCGCATGTTGATAGCGGCTCCCTGATGCGTGAAAATACAGTATTAGCACGTATTTGGGTGTGGGCGGTAAGAAAACGAAAAAGAAAAAATATATGAACCTCCATTGAATATCACAACAATTTTGTGATTGGCTGTTATGTGTGGGGCCAGGGTGGGCCAAGCTTCTGACTGGGTGGGCCAGGCCCACCCTGGCCCCCCCCCCGTGGAGCCGGGCCTGGTTTCTTATGACAATGAGCTATATTTTTCTGTTGTCTTTTCAGTGGCTAATAAATGGATCCGTGAGTTTGGACAGGAGTTCAGGAGACCCTGTTCTTTGTCATACTGGGAGTGAAAGACACTGAGACCATGGAGAAATCATATGAAGTATCTATCTGTTATATTAATTATGTATCATATTAGTTTTTAGATGGGATCATGGAATTTATTACTGTCTAGGTGCCAGTAATGTTAATAATAATTGTAATATACAATTTAGCCAAAAGTTCAATAGATTAAAATAAAGTTTCAGCAAGATTTCAACGGATGATAACATTACTTGAGTGGATCAATCAGCAGCTGTCAGACCTGTGTCCTGTCTTGTCTTGAGGTTTTCTGTCTCATGTGATCCCCATCCTCGTGTATGCCCTTATTTGGTCATTCCCGTTTCCTGTTCTGGTTTAGTGTGATTATTAGTTCAATAGTCTTCAGCTGTGTTTTATTTATTATCTAGTTTCATCCCGTGTATTTAGTTCCTGCCTGTTTAGTTCTTTTTCATCTGGTCTACTCGTTACATTCCCTGTGTTCCTGTGTGTCTCAGCCCTGCCTTGTATTGCCCTCTTGAACTGGATTAAAGACTGTTTATTTTGACTAATTCCTCGTCTCTATGTTCCTCGTTCTTCCCCGCTGTGTGCACCGTGACAGCAGCCAGTTATTCCTGCAAATGAGATGCTATTGCATTCTTTGCAGTTATATTTAAAGCTTAATTTTAAATGCTGCCTTTTCAGTTGGTGCTGAAATGATGATTTACATGTTTTGCAAGTATTAAAAAAATGTGTTGTCTTCAAATCGAAGATTAGGTCAAAGCAGAATTGGGTTGTTATTCTATTATCTGTAACTCTTGTGTGACACATATGATGTTATTATTATTGTATTGGGTATTAATGTTAAATTAGTTATAGGCCTCTGATTTTATTTCATAGATTTTATTTGATATATTTTCAATATTTCCCCTTGTGAAACAGTAGAATCTTAACAGTGTAATTCTAGCTGAAATTAGAATTTGTTTCAATTATGAGTCTTAAGTATAATCTTGTATATATTATAATATTTTTTAGGTTTGCAGCGTTATAGGATTATACATTGTATTTCATTTGCCCTGTAATGCTTTTCAGGTTTTTAAAGAACTTGGTTTACTCTTTTATTGTGTATCTTCTTTAATAAAAATAAATCTATGTTAATATGATTCAATTTTATTTCAGTTTCATATGACATTAGAGTTCAGGAGACTGTTCTTTGACATACTGGGAGTGAAAGACACTGAGACCATGGAGAAATCATATGAAGTGTATCTGTAAAGACTCTTTTAAAGTATCTGTTATGTTTATTATGTGTCATACTAGTTTTTAGATCATAGTAGCATTTATTACTGTCTATATATATATATACAATTAAAAAAGTTCAATAGACTAAAATAAAGTTTCAGTAAGATTTCAACTGATAATAACACTACTTGAGTGGATCAATCAGCAGCCAGTAAGTAGTTATTCCTGTAAACGAGATGCTACGTGTGCGTGTGTGTGTGTGTGTGTGTGTGTGTGTGAGCTTGTGTGTGTGTGTGTCATCCTGAAAAGCAAGGCTGTCAACATACTTCAGTGTCTTCATACATGCACATGACCCACTTCAGTTATTATACGATAACTACGACTTTTTCAGGACAAACTAGGAACACATTAGGAAATGTGTATAATCACATCTAATAGAAACAGTGACTGTCTGTAATCATCATTAACCTTGGGCTCAGTAACACATAGGAAATACAATAATGTAATCATTCATTTTACTTTTAGTTTCTGCATTAGTCATAAATCAGACTTACATGTTATGCATGTGTGACTGTTGACGCAGCATCCTGCAACAATACAACAAAAAGGACACTATGCCAGTAAAGTCTGACCCGTTGTTAGGCAACATTAGAACAGGCCTTGATAATAAAAATAGTTTACATTAAACAGTATTAGGATATCTCTCCATTTCTATCATGATTATACCCTTTGTGATCTCCAGTTGTGAAACATGAGATTATATTGTTAGTGAAGTAATTAATTACAAAATGACATTGTGATATGTCATGACTGTCATGATGTGATATAGCTATATAATCTGTTTTGAGGATCTTTATTTTGATTATGTGTTTCTGTTTCCTTTGGTCCCTGTGTTTCACCTTTGATTAGTTTATATTTCTTTGGTTGTCTTAGTTCCTGTTATGTCCATTTGTTTGCACAGATACTCAGTTGTTAACTGATTAGCAAATGTGTTTTTATAGCCCTCAGTTTTCATTTGTTGTTCTTGTCTGTGCTATGAAGATTTGCTGTGATTGTTGTTAGATTGCGGAGACTTTGTTCTCCAGTGCTCCTGGGTGTTTTTAAATTGGATAGTAAAAATCACTGCTGCGATTAGATCCTGCATCTATGCTTCTTTGTTCCCACAACCAGCCTGCCGACATGTGAGAGCTCATTGATTTAAAGTTTCGGTTTTGTTTTTTTATCAGATGGTAGGACTACAGAGAAACTATAACGTAGGCAGATACAGGTGTGTCTCTGAAAAGATGTTTATAATGGTCTGTATTTAAGCTCTCTTTCACTTCAAGGTATACATACAGAAGTTGTGTTTTGAGATACTGAAGATTTGATAATGGCCATAAAGGAACTGACATTTGTGTTGTGTTTTTGGACTGTCTGTACTGCTGGACATGAATTCTTCTCATCAGCAGGTTATTAATTATATTTCATTTAAATTCAATATCAATTCATTATATTTTATTCGTTTTTTTTAATTTAGTGTTATAGTATTTTGTCTAATAATGTTTTTACACTGTTGCCACAAGTTAATTGTATGTATTAATCTGTGAGACTTTTCACAAAAATACTTGAACAGATAGTAAAACACAGTTTTGCCATATTTGATGCACTTATACAAAACATTATAGTTACTTTTGTAGATTTTAACTTTTTTAATTCCATTATTGACTAAATAATATTAACTCTCTCTGGTTTCTTACTTAATAAACCTTTTTTATATATCTCTAATGAAAAAAATACATAAATCAAAGGCTTTTTGACATTTAAGTGCAGATTGTTTTATACTGTAGAGCAAATTGCACAGCTTGTTGAGAAGAAGAAAGACCTTCTGATGAGCTTCAGTCAGTACATCGATGCTGAGGAAAATAATGTAGAGACAATGAAGAGGTGAAAACACTTTCATTGTTCCCTATGTCATTCAGACAGACATTCTTTTATTCCCACTGCTGTAAGACTTTTCAATTTGTAAGCTGTCAGAATGTTGTGTTGCTATTTGTGTTTTGTTTGTGTGTTTTGTATGATGTTTACAAATTTTATGCTGCACAAATAATCGGCCTTTGGGCTTATAATAAACTTTGAACCCTGAACCTTGATGTACAGTACCCTTAAACTTAAAATTTTTTTAATATATGGTATTAGATCTAGGTTTATGTATTTTTTAAACAATACAACTTCTGATGAATCCCTCTCTTCAATCCAGTGTTTATCTGAATCTTCTGCTTTCGTACTCTGACCCTGTGGACCCTGAGGAAATCATGAGAGACCCTGTGGCAGCTTACAAACTCCTCAGACAACAGAGAGATGAATTAATGAATATTGTAAAACACATTCAACTGAGTTTTTATCAATGTAACGAGTATCAGTATGAGTTGGATTTCTAGAGATCCCACAGATGGAGGATTTGGATGGTGCAGCTTCAGGACTGATCAGACTGCAAGAGATCTACAAACTCTACCCAGAAGACATCATGAAGGGTGAATTGTCCACAGTTTTGCACCAGTGCAGTTTCACTGAGAGTGTTTCACTTTTTTTCTGTTTCAAAAATCAGCTTTGATCTGTTTTGACTTCACAGAAATGTCATTAAGTGCAGATGAAGCTTACCATGTTGGGCTGGTCGCTTACAACGAGGACAAATTCCAGCATGCCTTTCTCTGGTTTCTGTACAGTCTGGACACATTAACAGAATACTCCGCCATTACTGAGGAAGAGTTGATACAGTCTCTTATTTTCTCAGCCTATCATTTCGGCAGCCTACCTGTAGCAATACACTTCAACAAACTGCATTTAAATCTTGGTGAGGCCATGGTGACCTTAAGTATTAATAACAGTAATAGGCCACTAATATTTTTATATTTTAAGCCAGATATAAAAATCTGTGATTCAGAAACATTTGCCTCAGATCCAACTAATGATGAAGTCAGAGATCAGCTGAACAGACTCCTTCACTCACAGAGAACTTCAAACCCTGACATATTCACACTGAACACAGAGTCGAGTAACTATGAGGCACTGTGCAGAGGAGAGGTTGATGAGAGGGCAAGTGCACTGTTTTAAATTTTAATCATTATTAGACATGAAATTAAAAGAGTCGATGTGAAGCTTTGTGTATTGATTGGACGTTATATTTGATCAAATCAGACCTCCAAGAGGCAGAGGGCGCTGTCCTGTAGGTACAGCACAGGTGGAGGAAACCCCAGACTGATGTACGCACCGGTGAAAGAGGAAGTGGAGTGGGACGAGCCTCGAATCATCAGATATCATGACATTATTTCAGACCGAGAGATAGAGATCCTGAAGAATATCTCCAGACCACTAGTGAATATCTAACACATATACAAAAACTATAATATTTAATTACTGTTATTATTTTCAGTATAATTAGTATCATATTTCTTGTTGATGCTGTTAAATTGTGCTATTCAATGGGCATAATGATGCTTTATTGTGCTAATCATTTGGAAAAAATATGTGCTCATTCCTATAAAATATTCAGGTTTGGCCCCATGGTTCTAGTGAAAACAAATTTGAGTGCTTTGGCATCTAATGACTAGAGAATTGTGTGTTTCCAACTTCTCAAAGGTTCATAAAGAAATTATTTACTGAGTCTGGTGTAGGAAAATTTGCACAGACCTGAACCTGAACATTGAAAATCTTCAGCAAGACTGTTCAACAAGCATATACTGTACTTGTGTCATTCAATTATCCATGTATGTTTGGCTGTATGGTATATATATTTATATTTAATGTTTCATTTCTTGTGGCCTAGCTTTCTAGGTCTCAGACTGGACGGGGCACAGTCTCAAACATCCGTGTTTCTCAAAGGTGATAACCTCATTTGAAGGATCATCCAAAAATATATATATATAACATTCAACAAAACATCATGTTAAAGAAATAATTCAGTCATAATTCATATGCTGTATATCATCCATTATACCCATCATTTATATTTATATAAATATATACATTAATTTATACAACTTGTATTTACAGCTTACATATACAACTAGCTTTTATATAAAATAAAACATGCTGTAAAAGTAGCCTACATTTGTTAGTTAATGTGCATTTCTTAGTGTACATTGTTAATTCATGATACTAATGTTAAAAAATTTAACCTTATTGTAAAATGTTACTGAAAACTGCTTTTTTTCTCCAGTGTTTTTCTAAACGAGGATGAGAATGTTGCTCGCATCAGTCAGAGGATTGCAGACATCACAGGGCTAAGAACCAATACATCAGCTGAAAGACTACATGTACGGTCACCTGTTCATGCACAGGCAACATCTTTTCTTTACGGTTCAACAAAATTTTGCACACAAAATAATTAAATAAACTTCAAGCGGGTCTACCCTTCTATAACATTTACCAAAGCTCAAATGTTATAGAAGGGTAGACCCCCCCCTGTGAAATATAATGGTGTAATCATTTTCCAGGTTCAGAATTATGGGATTGGTGGCAGATATGAACCACATTATGATTCAGTGGTAAGATTACTATACTAAAATACAGTCATGACTTAAATTTATATCAGTCAAACCTGGAAATCACCATGGATTCCCTCAGGAATTTCTTCATGGTGTTGGATTTATGAAAACAAAATCAATCCGAAAAATAATTTAAAGTGTAAAAAAGTGACTGTGCACAAAAAGGCTTTAAATATGGTACAAATAGGCTTTAAAAAAATATGCTTTAATCACAAACAATTGTTGATGGTGATGAATCAAAAGTTCCATACATTATGTATTATTTAGTATATCCATGCCTCATTAATTAATAGCTTAATAGCTTTAATAGCTTTATTCTGTCAATGATTGATTACATATTATCTGAATCATTGAAAGATTGAATCATTGCATGCTAATTAAGAATGCTTGAATTTACAGAATGATGAGAATGAAAGGATTGCTACATTCTTAATTTACGTAAGTGTTGCCCTGTTCATTAGCCCAAATGGCATTATAAACATTATAGGCCTACATTATAAGGTCATCTAGCTATTCATAGGCTATTACCTGAGTTGTACTATGAGCAATAAATCATGTCCTGTGCCTGTAGATGAGTGATGTGGAGACAGGGGGCGCCACTGTGTTCCCTAAAGTTGGAGTTGCATTGAAACCAAAAAAGGTAAAACCTCAAATCACTGATATCATGCTGCATATATATATATATATATATATATATATATATGTGCATGCTATATTAGAATAATTTAAGTAAGTACCCATGCTCTCCTATTTAAGGGTTCAGCTGTGTTTTGGTACAACCTTCACAAGAATGGAAATGTGGATTTGAATACAGAGCATGCTGGATGCCCTGTGTTCAGGGGTAACAAATGGGGTAGGTTTTTAAAGAACTTGGATTACTCTTTTATTATGTATATTCTATAATGTACATATAAGTAATATGACTAAATTTTATTTCAGTTTTATATCACTTACAACCACACACACACATTGTATATATATTTTTTCTGTTGTCTTTTCAGTGGCTAATAAATGGATCTGTGAGTTTGGACAGGAGTTCAGTAGACCCTGTTCTTTGTCATACTGGGAGTGAAAGACACCGAGACCATGGAGAAATCATATGAAGTGTATCTGTACTATAGAAATATCTATCTGTTATATTTATTGTATCATATAAATTTAGAGTAAAATAGAGTTTTGTGGCTGCCAAGTTTCAGCTATAGACTTGGTCAGTGTCGCGTCATAGCTGTGTGGACGGAGTCAGCGTGGGGGAAAACGAACCTTTCCTCCTCATTGGAAAAGCATGGTGTTGACCCAGAATGGTGTACATAAAATAATTTCTGCTGCTCGAAAGAGCAAGATACGTCGAAAACCGAGCCGTATT